>NC_143026.1:75627500-75885000 GCF_057628025.1 Oncorhynchus mykiss | reverse complement strand
GAGAGAGGGTGGGGGGTGCCTGTCCCAGAGAGGAGAGAGAGAGAGGGGTAGGAGAGAGAGAGAGGGGGGGTAGTAGAGGGGGGTAGTGGAGTGAGTGAGAGAGAGAGGGGGGTAGTAGAGGGGGTAGTGGAGAGAGAGGCAGAGAGAGAGGCAGAGAGAGAGGCAGAGAGAGAGGCAGAGAGAGAGGCAGAGAGAGAGGCAGAGAGAGAGAGAGGCAGGAGAGAGAGAGAGGCAGAGGCAGAGCGAGAGAGAGGCAGAGCGAGAGAGGCAGAGAGAGAGAGAGGCAGAGAGAGAGGAAGAGAGAGAGAGAGAGGCTAGCTCGCGAGAGAGAGAGAGCAGCGAGAGAGAGAGAGAGAGAGAGAGAGAGAGAGAGAGAGAGAGAGAGAGAGAGAGAGAGAGAGAGAGAGAGAGAGAGAGAGAGAGAGAGAGAGAGAGAGAGAGAGAGAGAGAGAGAGAGAGAGAGAGAGAGAGAGAGAGAGAGAGAGAGAGAGAGAGAGAGAGAGAGAGCAAAGAGAGGAGAGAGAGAGAGGCAGAGAGAGAGAGAGAGAGAGAGAGAGAGAGAGAGAGAGAGAGAGAGAGAGAGAGAGAGAGAGAGAGAGAGAGAGAGAGAGAGAGAGACACACTTCCAACAGCACTGTGGGACACCACATTCTGCTATAATGCCTGTGGGGTCACATGACAAGGGAGGAAACAGAGCTGTAAGTTAGACAGATTTCACGCTGACTACACGCATGTAGTAGTATTCATACCAACGTATAGACTAACGCTCACACACACCTAGTACTATTCACAGCATCTACTTCCACTGTAGCATTGTTTACATACATTCCTGCACGTTGTATGACATGTACTGTATGTATATATCACAAGCACATATAGTCTCTGGATCCAAGTTGGCTTCACTTCACCTTGCAGGAGGATCGCACTGTCCAGAGAAACAATTAATCTCTGATGTTGCTGAGCGTGTTCAGAGACAACGAGACACATTCTCACAACAGAATAGGCTTGTGAAACCGTCTGTGTCAGTCTGAGGGCGTTCAATGTTGTTTTTGGATGTTTGTACAGCTTTGGTTTCAGTATGTGTGTTTATGTATGTGTGTGTATTTGTGTTTGACTGTGTGTGGAGATCTGTGTTTGTGTGGGGGTGTTTGTGTGCCTTTGATTGTGTGTGTGCTTTATATTTTATATGTATGTATGTATGTATGTATGTATGTGTATATACAGTGGGGTAAAAAAGTATTTAGTCAGCTACCAATTGTGCAAGTTCTCCCACTTAAAAAGATGAGAGGCCTGTAATTTTCATCATAGGTACACTTCAACTATGAAAGACAAAATGAGAAAAAAAATCCAGAAAATCACATTGTAGGATTTTTAATGAATTTATTTGCAAATGATGGTGGAAAATAAGTATTTGGTCACCTACAAACAAGCAAGATGTCTGGCTCTCACAGACCTGTAACTTCTTCTTTAAGAGGCTCCTCTGTCCTCCACATTACCTGTATTAATGGCACCTGTCTGAACTTGTTATCAGTATAAAAGACACCTGTCCACAACCTCAAACAGTCACACTCCAAATGCCACTATGGCCAAGACCAAAGAGCTGTCAAAGGAATCTGCAATAGGTAAGCAGCTTGGTTTGAAGACATCAACTGTGGGAGCAATTATTAGGAAATGGAAGACATACAAGACCACTGATAATCTCTCTCGATCTGGGGCTCCACGCAAGATCTCACCCCGTGGGGTCAAAATGATCACAAGAACGGTGAGCAAAAATCCCAGAACCACACGGGGGGACCTAGTGAATGACCTGCAGAGAGCTGGGACCAAAGTAACAAAGCCTACCATCAGTAACACACTATGCCGCCAGGGACTCAAATCCTGCAGTGCCAGACGTGTCCCCCTGCTTAAGCCAGTACATGTCCAGGCCAGTCTGAAGTTTGGATGATCCAGAAGAAGATTGGGAGAATGTCATATGGTCAGATGAAACCAAAATATAACTTTTTGGTAAAAACTCAACTCGTTGTGTTTGGAGAACACCATACCTGCTGTGAAGCATGGGGGTGGAAACATCATGCTTTGGGGCTGTTTTTCTGCAAAGGGACCAGGACGACTGATCCGTGTAAAGGAAAGAATGAATGGGGCCATGTATCGTGAGATTTTGAGTGATAACCTCCTTCCATCAGCAAGGGCATTGAAGATGAAACGTGGCTGGGCCTTTCAGCATGACAATGATCCCAAACACACCACCCGGGCAACGAAGGAGTGGCTTCGTAAGAAGCATTTCAAGGTCCTGCAGTGGCCTAGCCAGTCTCCAGATCTCAACCCCAAAGAAAATCTTTGGAGGGAGTTGAAAGTCCGTGTTGCCCAGCAACAGCCCCACAACATCACTGCTCTAGAGGAGATCTGCATGGAGGAATGGGCCAAAATACCCGCAACAGTGTGAAGACTTACAGAAAACGTTTGACCTCTGTCATTGCCAACAAAGAGTATATAACAAAGTATTGAGAAACTTTTTGTTATTGACCAAATACTTATTTTCCACCATAGTTTGCAAATAAATTCATTAAAAATCCTACAATGTGATTTTCTTGATTTTTTTTTTCTAATTTTGTCTGTCATAGTTGAAGTGTACCTATGATGATAAATTACAGGCCTCTCATCTTTTTAAGTGGGAGAACTTGCACAATTGGTGGCTGACTAAATACTTTTTTGCCCCACTGTGTATAATAAATAGATAGATAGAGAGTGTGTGTTTTATATTGCAGTGGAAGAGAACAGTGTTGACAGGATCTGTACTGGCTCTGTAGCATATGGCCTAATTTGGGCAGTCTATTGTGGGATTTTTCACTTTGCAGAAATTGGAGACTATGGCAGATTCTTGATTGTACACACACACACACACACACACACACATTTGCAGCCAAACCAATGCATCCAGCAACAGTAATTTCCTGCTCTCCCAGCCAACAAGATCACAACCATGCCAAAGGAATCAAAACACACACATTCTCACATTCTAAAGAGGAGAAGAAGAGCCAGGCTACATATTCTCACATTCTAAAGAGGAGAAGAAGATCCGGGCTACATATTCTCACATTCTAAAGAGGAGAAGAAGAGCCGGGCTACATATTCTCACATTCTAAAGAGGAGAAGAAGAGCCGGGCTACATATTCTCACATTCTAAAGAGGAGAAGAAGAGCCGGGCTACATATTCTCACATTCTAAAGAGGAGAAGAGCCGGGCTACATATTCTCACATTCTAAAGAGGAGAAGAAGAGCCGGGCTACATATTCTCACATTCTAAAGAGGAGAAGAAGAGCCGGGCTACATATTCTCACATTCTAAAGAGGAGAAGAAGAGCCGGGCTACATATTCTCACATTCTAAAGAGGAGAAGTGCCGGGCTACATATTCTCACATTCTAAAGAGGAGAAGAAGAGCCGGGCTACATATTCTCACATTCTAAAGAGGAGAAGAAGAGCCGGGCTACATATTCTCACATTCTAAAGAGGAGAAGAAGAGCCGGGCTACATATTCTCACATTCTAAAGAGGAGAAGTGCCGGGCTACATATTCTCACATTCTAAAGAGGAGAAGAAGAGCCGGGCTACATATTCTCACATTCTAAAGAGGAGAAGAAGAGCCGGGCTACATATTCTCACATTCTAAAGAGGAGAAGAGCCGGGCTACATATTCTCACATTCTAAAGAGGAGAAGAAGAGCCGGGCTACATATTCTCACATTCTAAAGAGGAGAAGAAGAGCCGGGCTACATATTCTCACATTCTAAAGAGGAGAAGAAGAGCCGGGCTACATATTCTCACATTCTAAAGAGGAGAAGAAGAGCCGGGCTACATATTCTCACATTCTAAAGAGGAGAAGAAGAGCCGGGCTACATATTCTCACATTCTAAAGAGGAGAAGAAGAGCCGGGCTACATATTCTCACATTGTAAAGAGGAGAAGAAGAGCCGGGCTACATATTTTCACATTCTAAAGAGGAGAAGAAGAGCCGGGCTACATATTTTCACATTCTAAAGAGGAGAAGAAGAGCCGGGCTACATATTCTCACATTCTAAAGAGGAGAAGAAGATCCGGGCTACATATTCTCACATTCTAAAGAGGAGAAGAAGAGCCGGGCTACATATTCTCACATTCTAAAGAGGAGAAGAAGATCCGGGCTACATATTCTCACATTCTAAAGAGGAGAAGAAGAGCCGGGCTACATATTCTCACATTCTAAAGAGGAGAAGAAGAGCCGGGCTACATATTCTCACATTCTAAAGAGGAGAAGAAGAGCCGGGCTACATATTCTCACATTCTAAAGAGGAGAAGAAGAGCCGGGCTACATATTCTCACATTCTAAAGAGGAGAAGAAGAGCCGGGCTACATATTCTCACATTCTAAAGAGGAGAAGAAGAGCCGGGCTACATATTCTCACATTCTAAAGAGGAGAAGAAGAGCCGGGCTACATATTCTCACATTCTAAAGAGGAGAAGAAGAGCCGGGCTACATATTCTCACATTCTAAAGAGGAGAAGAAGAGCCGGGCTACATATTCTCACATTCTAAAGAGGAGAAGAAGAGCCGGGCTACATATTCTCACATTCTAAAGAGGAGAAGAAGAGCCGGGCTACATATTCTCACATTCTAAAGAGGAGAAGAAGAGCCGGGCTACATATTCTCACATTCTAAAGAGGAGAAGAAGAGCCGGGCTACATATTCTCACATTCTAAAGAGGAGAAGAAGAGCCGGGCTACATATTCTCACATTCTAAAGAGGAGAAGAAGAGCCGGGCTACATATTCTCACATTCTAAAGAGGAGAAGAAGAGCCGGGCTACATATTCTCACATTCTAAAGAGGAGAAGAAGAGCCGGGCTACATATTCTCACATTCTAAAGAGGAGAAGAAGAGCCGGGCTACATATTCTCACATTCTAAAGAGGAGAAGAAGAGCCGGGCTACATATTCTCACATTCTAAAGAGGAGAAGAAGAGCCGGGCTACATATTTTCACATTCTAAAGAGGAGAAGAAGAGCCGGGCTACATATTTTCACATTCTAAAGAGGAGAAGAAGAGCCGGGCTACATATTCTCACATTCTAAAGAGGAGGAGAAGTGCCGGGCTACATATTCTCACATTCTAAAGAGGAGAAGAAGATCCGGGCTACATATTCTCACATTCTAAAGAGGAGAAGAAGAGCCGGGCTACATATTCTCACATTCTAAAGAGGAGAAGAAGAGCCGGGCTACATATTCTCACATTCTAAAGAGGAGAAGAAGAGCCGGGCTACATATTCTCACATTCTAAAGAGGAGAAGAAGAGCCGGGCTACATATTCTCACATTCTAAAGAGGAGAAGAAGAGCCGGGCTACATATTCTCACATTCTAAAGAGGAGAAGAAGATCCGGGCTACATATTCTCACATTCTAAAGAGGAGAAGAAGATCCGGGCTACATATTATCACATTCTAAAGAGGAGAAGAAGATCCGGGCTACATATTCTCACATTCTAAAGAGGAGAAGAAGATCCGGGCTACATATTCTCACATTCTAAAGAGGAGAAGAAGAGCCGGGCTACATATTTTCACATTCTAAAGAGGAGAAGAAGAGCCGGGCTACATATTTTCACATTCTAAAGAGGAGAAGAAGAGCCGGGCTACATATTCTCACATTCTAAAGAGGAGGAGAAGTGCCGGGCTACATATTCTCACATTCTAAAGAGGAGAAGAAGATCCGGGCTACATATTCTCACATTCTAAAGAGGAGAAGAAGAGCCGGGCTACATATTCTCACATTCTAAAGAGGAGAAGAAGAGCCGGGCTACATATTCTCACATTCTAAAGAGGAGAAGAAGAGCCGGGCTACATATTCTCACATTCTAAAGAGGAGAAGAAGAGCCGGGCTACATATTCTCACATTCTAAAGAGGAGAAGAAGAGCCGGGCTACATATTCTCACATTCTAAAGAGGAGAAGAAGAGCCGGGCTACATATTCTCACATTCTAAAGAGGAGAAGAAGAGCCGGGCTACATATTCTCACATTCTAAAGAGGAGAAGAAGAGCCGGGCTACATATTATCACATTCTAAAGAGGAGAAGAAGATCCGGGCTACATATTATCACATTCTAAAGAGGAGAAGAAGATCCGGGCTACATATTCTCACATTCTAAAGAGGAGAAGAAGATCCGGGCTACATATTCTCACATTGTAAAGAGGAGAAGAAGAGCCGGGCTACATATTCTCACATTCTAAAGAGGAGAAGAAGATCCGGGCTACATATTCTCACATTGTAAAGAGGAGAAGAAGAGCCGGGCTACATATTCTCACATTCTAAAGAGGAGAAGAAGAGCCGGGCTACATATTATCACATTCTAAAGAGGAGAAGAAGAGCCGGGCTACATATTCTCACATTCTAAAGAGGAGAAGAAGAGCCGGGCTACATATTCTCACATTCTAAAGAGGAGAAGAAGAGCCGGGCTACATATTCTGTTTCTTTATGAACATGACACATGCTGCATGCAGCTGCACAGTCTGTCCCTTTCTCTCTTGCTGCTTCACTCATTTATACACACAGGTGCAGCGATGTGGCTGAGCGTGTTGTGTGTACTCTACTGTACAGTTTGGGAGTAGGCCCAGTGATGTGTCCATAAATAAACGCCCCAGGTCTTTCCCCTACTCTGCATGAACAAAATCCCCTGCTCCCTCCTCTGGTCCATGCAGCACCATGATGTACAAACCAGGACTGTGAGTGAGAATCACCACTGTTCAGCTTCATGCTCAAACAGACAGTACTTCTTAGTCCCTGAGTCACCCACATACTATCCAACTAAAAATGTAAGTCATCCCCCTGGTACAGTTTTCGGGTTAATAATGGTTGGCCCTTGGCTTCCTAGCATCGTTCAGGGGTTGAATGTTGGTTGATCCTGAAGCCTTTCATTCTTCTGAAAACCTTTCATTCTTCTCTCTATCATTTTCTCTTTCTTTCCTTAGCGTGTTCTCACACTTTACCCTTACCTCTGGGCTAGATGATGGTTGTCCCCCAGTATCCCTCTCTCAGGCCTGTTCTAGGGCTAAATTATGTTTGGCCCTGGCTGTGGTTCTCCTTCCCACTCATGGGCTGAGTTATTGTTGCTACATCAGGCTCGGTGATGCCTGTGTATCCTTCCAGGCTTTTTTACTGCCACGGCCGGGGCTGTTCACAATAGGGCTTTTCACTGTCTGGATATTCCTGGATCCGGGTCCATTCCTCAATTATCTTTTAATGTTGCAAAGGTTTCCTGATTTGCTTTTGAACACATGTCTTCCATTCTGCCTGTTGGTGCCACACAGAGAGCACATACAGGTTGGTACATACAGGTTGGTTTAGGACGGTGAGAAGACCACATTACCCAACAGGCTGAGTTTCAGCAGTTTTGCACACTGTGAACTTTACTCAGCATTAGACTTTGATTTCTGGGAATAGGAGTCCTTTGTTGTTAGGCTAACCCTGCCAGTCTAACCGTTCTTGATGAAAACTCAACACGTTTTATAATCCAGCGTTAATAACAAAGTTGTTAATTTGAAGTCGTTATGTCTGTACTTAACATGACTCCATACTTTATATTTTGTATTCTGGAACGTTGTGCCCCATTTTTCATTCCGCCTCTGTTTCTCCTCTATTCATGTGTTTGGCCCCGCTAAAAAAAACATTGGCAGTGTAATCCAACAGGAAATAGTCCCACATCTGTTCCTGGTTCTGAACATCAACATGAAGAAGTGGGGTTTATGGGGAGTTAATGTGTACCTCTCGCCCCCAGTCCTGGGGTCGCTCCGTCCCCCTGTCCGTCTCCCTCACCTCTACCTCCAGGCTGCCCTCCTCACCCCCACCTCCCCCACTTCTTTATGTGTCTCTGTGAATCATCCTTAGAGGAGGGAGGGTCTTAAACAGTCTGAGGAACCCAGCTTCACTCTGCCAGCTCTGCAAATAATCAGAGACAACCTCTGACTAATATGTGTGAATCAATCTTAGACAGCCTCACAGGGACTCTTATCACTCTCACTCACTCACTCACTCACTCACTCACTCACTCACTCACTCACTCACAGTACATACAGTGCCATGAAAAAGTCTTTGCCTCCTTTCTGATTTTCTCTAATTTAGCATGTTTCTGATACTGAATGTTATCAGATCTTCAACCAAAACCTAATATTAGATAAAGGGAACCTGAGTTTACAAATAACGCAAAAAAAGGTATACTTATTTATTTAATAAACTAAGTTATGCAACACCCTAATGCCCTGTGTGAAAAAGTAATTGCACCCTTACACACAATAACTGGTTGTGCCACCTTTAGCTGCAATGACTCAAACCAAACACTTCCTATAGTTGTTGATCAGTCTCTCACGTCGCTGTGGAGGAATTCTGGCCCACTCTTCCATAAAGAGCTGCTGTAACAGCAACATGTAGGTTTTTTAAGAATGAACTGCTTGTTTGAAGTCCTGCCACAACATCTCAATTGGGACTAGGTCTGGACATTGACTAAAACATTCCACAACTTCAGATTTGTTGCTTTTTAGCCATTTTCATGTAGACTTGAATGTGTGTTTTGGATCATTGTCTTGCTGCAAAGGGGGCAAATAATACTTCACACATTCTATCAAACACTATGACTCATATAAAACATAGACCCTCACACTTCGACAATAACACTTGAAGATACAGATACAAACTTTCACAGAAATTACAGTTTGCCCAATACATGATTATGGCTGAGGTTCTCACAGCCGTCTCCTCCAAGCTTCTCTTCTCTCTCCTCTGCCTGTGGAATCTGGCTCTAGTATGGCAGACTAGTATGAGTATGCTAGTGTGTATGCACTGAACCATACAATACTATGTTATCGGTTGTATGATCGACTGGTTCATTAAATTACATTGAATAGATTAATTAATTATTATTTCCTCATGTCGGTTTTGTCCCTCCCTCTCTCAGGCCGTGTGACCCCGGAGCAGCTGTGTTCCTACGTACAGCTGTTTAAGAGCAACTGGGGGGCTCTAGAGAGTCACTGTGGGGTAATACAGCTGGGCCTGGCCACTGCCCAGACCCTCCGTCACCCCACACTGCCCCGCTGGGACTCCTGCCTTGCTTTTGAGAGGCTCCTCCTGCAGGTATACTACACACACACGCACGCACGCACGCACGCACACACACATACACACACACACACTCTGCCACCCCACTCTGCCCCATTGGGACCCCTGACTGGGGGGGGGTGAGGCAAGGTGACCACAACTTTGTTGGGATAAACTGTCTGTCAGAGAGAGAAAAACGCACTGTAACTCTCTACTGTGGTTTATAAACATAGCCAGTTGTGTTTGTAGGAAAAAAAACATGCAGTTCCTGTGTAAACTTCTGGGGGGAATAGCCTGCTTTCCAGTCAGTATTTAGAGTTGTTGGGGTGAACGGGAGAAAAGGAAGCAGTTTACCAGGATGGATTGGGGCGGATGGGCACGTCTGTCAGACCATGGCAGGGTCAGAGGTTATTGGAGAAGGGGACAGAGAGAGACTGAGGACAAGAGAGAGTAAACAGCTGAAGTGTCTCATCACACCTCTGACCAATAGCAGTGGTCTGCTGACAGTTTAGAATCTCTCTCACTCTGAGTGGAGACTGAGAGCGGTAAGGCGCCATGTTCTGGAGTCTTCTAATCAAACTAATACTACTCTATTCCGAAGCCATTTCCTCCTCTTACCTCTGTTTTCATAGTCTCTTTATATTCCTGAAGCTGTAAAGCCAGCAGCAGGACAGCACAGTATTTAGGAACTTATTAAAGCAAATCACGGAAAAACAAAACTGGCCTGCGCCTGCCAGCGTCCCATGCCAAAGTGGAATTTGAAAACAACCTTGTAAATCTTGTTTCTTAGCTGAGCTCCTGGGAGGAAGATGCTTCGGCCTATTTGGTACCAGTTTCCTTCGTACCATGTTAGTCCACATCAAGCCATATCACTCCGTTTGTTCTGTACCCTTCTGACCTCATTTGTTCTCACAGTCCACTCTGCCTTTCAGCTTCAGTATCATAGTAGTCAGCAGGCGTTTATGGAAGAAAGTGGAAAATGTGTCCTCAGGTAAAAATAGATACCAGGTAGGCCCAGTGATAACCATCTTATCTCAAGTGAGTATTGTTTTTGTTTGTGTATGTTTGGAACCCCATTCAAAACACATTCTTGGAAAATCAGCAGACCTGGGTTCAAATACCATTTCAAATATCTCAATGACTTTCACATACAGTACCAGTCAAAAGTTTGGACACACTTTCCAGGATTTTTCTTTATTTGTACTATTTTCTACATTGTAGAATAATAGTGAAGACATTGAAACTATGAAATAACACACATGGAATCACGTAGTAACCAAAAAAGTGTTAAACAAATCAAAATATATTTGAGATTCTTCAAGGTAGCCACCCTTTGCCTTGATGACAGCTTTGCACGCTCTTGGCATTATCTCAACCAGCTTCACCTGGAATGCTTTTCCAACAGAGTAGTTGAACAGAGATCATCTGTTCACCTACTCTGCGTCTCACTAAGACACGGCGGTTGGAACCAAAAATTTGGACTCATCAGACCAAAGAACAGTTTTCCACCAGTTGAATGTCCATTGCTCGTATTTCTTGGCCCAAGCAAGTCTCTTCTTCTTATTGGTGTCCTTTAGTAGGGGTTTCTTTGCAGCGATTCAACCATGAAGGCCTGATTCACGTAGTCTCCTCTGAACAGTTGTTGAGATGTCTGTTACTTGAACTCTGTGAAGCATTTATTTGGGCTGCAATTTCTGAAGCTGGTAACTCTAATGAACTTATCTTCTGCAGCAGAGGTAACTCTGGGTCTTCCTTTACTGTGGCGGTCCTCACGAGAGCCAGTTTCATCATAGTGCTTGATGGTTTTTGCGACTGCACTTGAAGAAACTTTCAAAGTTCTTGAAATGTTCCGCATTGACTGACTCATGTCTTAAAGTAATGATGGACTGCCGTTTCTCTTTACTTATTTAAGCTGTTCTTGCCATAGGGATATCTGTTTACCTCCCATACCTTGTCACAACACAACTGATTGTCTCAAACGCATTAAAGAAGGAAAGCAATTCCACAAATGAACTTTTAACAAGGCTCACCTGTTAATTAAAATGCATTCCATGTTACTACCTCATGAGGCTGGTTGAGAGAATGCCAAGAGTATGCAAACCTGTCAAGGCAAAGGGTTGCTAAATTGAAGAATCTCAAATATATATTTTCATTTGTTTAACACTTTTTTTTGTTTACTACATGATTATATATTTGTTATTTCATAGTTTTGATGTTTTCAATATTATTCTACAATGTAGAATATTGTAAAAATAAAGAAAAACCCTGGGATGAGTAGGTGTGTCAACTTTTGACTGATACTGTATTTGCAAATTAAGTAGCTATAATAAAAATGAGAAGTAGTTGCATATTTTTATTTATTTGAAAATACACTTGGAAAGTATTTTGACAGTCTTTTCAAATACTATTTTCAATTACCTGGGTTAAATGTATGGGGGTGTATTTGAGTCAGTGTTTTTGATATACAATTCGTCAGACTATTTTATTTTTTACAAATAATCATTCAAATACTCAAATCAAAGTACTTGTTCTGGTATGTGTATTTGAAAATATTAAAGTGCACAACAAAAGTATTTTAAATACCAAATACTAAAATGCACATGTTTTTTAACCCAGGTCTGGAAATCAGATCTCCCAATCAAGCCTTGCAGCTTGACTCGTGACGTGAGAGTTGGTTTGCAATCAAAACGGACCTGTAATGTGAGCCCCTGTTTTATTGAGGTATTAAGTTAAATGAGTTTCTGTGTGCTCCTCTCCCTCTCTTTGTTGATTTCATCTCACCACAATGTTTGGGCTCTGGCTACAATGTGGACACAGAGAAGGGTATTTACATTGGAAACTGCATGGCTGGATGAAATGGCTCTTTTCTCTGGCTGGTGTGGCAGTTACCCTGTTTACCCTGCCTGAGTGTGTGAGGGGAGCAGTTTGGCAAAGCTGGGCACACGGTGCTGATGGACACAGTCCCAGACTAAGGTGGTGGTGTAAGCTTAGTTAGGCCATGGGAACAGGCTGTAACCATGGTCCTGTGAGGTCAGGTCAGGCCTTACTGTGATAAGGTCGACACCTTTAACCTCTGCCCTCCCATTCACTCAGTGATTAACAGTGAAACAATACAAACCACCAAACAGAATATTTACTACTATAAAACGCATGTTGGTATTTTTTATTTCACCTTTATTTAACCAGGTAGGCTAGTTGAGAACAAGTTTTCATTTGCAGCTGCGACCTGGCCAAGATAAAAGTAGTTCGACACATACGACAACACAGACTTACACATGGAAAAAACAAACAAGACGGTAGAAAAAGTCTATATACAGTGAGTGCAAATGAGGTAGGATAAGGGAGGTAAAGGCAATAAATAGGCCATGATGGCGAAGTAATTACAATATAGCAATTAAACACTATAATGGTAGATGTGCCATATATATATATATATATTATGAATGTGCAAGTAGAGATACTGGGGTGCAAAGGAGCAAGATAAATAAATAAATACAGTATGGGGATGAGGTAGCTGGATGGGCTATTTACAGATGGACTATGTGCAGTGATCTGTCGGCCAAAGGAAGAATTGGCTTTGGGGGTGACCAGTGAGATATACCTATGGTGACCAGTGAGCTGAGATAAGGCGGATCTTTACCCTGCAACGACTTATAGATGACCTGGAGCCAGTGGGTCTGGCGACGAATATGAAGCGAGGGCCAGCCGACGAGAGCATACAGGTCACAGTGGTGGGTAGTATGTGTGGCTTTGGTGACAACTGATGGCACTGTGATAGACTGCTTCCAATTTGTTGAGTAGAGTGTTGCAGGCTATTTTGTAAATGACATCCCGAAGTCGAGGATCGGTAGGATGGTCAGTTTTACGAGGGTATGTTTGGCAGCATGAGTGAAGGATGCTTTGTTGCGAAATAGGAAGCCAATTCTATATTTAATTTTGGATTGGAGATGCTTAATGTGAGTCTGGAAGGAGAGTTTACAGTCTAATCAGACACCTAGGTATTTGTAGTTGTCCACATATTCTAAGTCAGAACCGTCCAGAGTAGTGATGTTGGACAGGCGAGCAGGTGCAGGCAGTGATTGGTTGAAGAGCATGCATTTAGTTTTACTTGCATTTAAGAGCAGTTGGAGGCCATGGAAGGAGAGTTGTATGGCATTGAAGCTCGTCTGGAGGTTTGTTAACACAGTGCCAGAGGTATACAAAATGGTGTCGTTTGCGTGGAGGTGGATCAGATAATTCTCCAGCAGCAAGAGTGACATCATTGATGTATACAGAGAAGAGTGTCGGCCCGAGAATTGAACCCTGTGGCACCCCCATAGAGACTGCCAGAGGTCCGGACAACAGGCCCTCCGGTTTGAAACACTGAACTCTATCAGAGAAGTAGTTGGTGAACCAGGCGAGTTCACCAGCTATTGCAGAACGCCACAGGATGTGTTTGTGCTGGTCAAGGGCAGTCAGGTCTGGAGAGAACCAAGGGCTATATCTATTCCTGGTTCTACATTTTGAATTGGGCATGCTTTTATTTAAGATGGTGAGGAATGCACTTTTAAAAAATACCCAGGCATCCTCTACTGACGGGATGAGGTCAATATCCTTCCAGGATACCCGGGCCAGGTCGTTTAGAAAGGCCTGCTCGCTGAAGTGTTTTAGGGAGCGTTTGACAGTGATGAGGGGTGGTTGTTTGACCGCGGACCCATTAAGGATGCAGGCAATGAGGCAGTGATCGCTGAGATCTTGGTTGAAAACAGACAAGTTGGTTAGGAATATCTATGAGGGTGCTTACGGATTTGGGGTGGTACCTGGTGGGTTCATTGATCATTTATGTGAGATTGAGGGCATCAAGCTTAGATTGTAGGATGGCCGGGGTGTTAAGCATGTCCCAGTTTAGGTCACCTAGCAGCACTAGCTCTGAAGATAGATGGGGGGGCAATCAATTCACATATGGTGTCCAGGGCAGAGGGTGGTCTATAGCAAGCAGCAACGGTGAGAGACTTGTTTCTGGAAAGGTGGATTTTTAAAAGTAGAAGCTCGACTTGTATGTTTTCTCTCATGTTAGAAGTTAGTTACAGCATATTGGAATGGTTAAAGGGTGAAATAGTTTTTATTTTTGTGATAAAGATGTGGGTGTAGTGAAAAAATGTAATTGTGTAGGCTGACCATGGTGGTTGGCCAGTGATCTAGCTAGATGTGATCAGTGTGATAGGTGGTGTTAGTTTAGGGTGTTTACAGTGTAATGAAGGGGTCAGTTCAGGTACAGTAATTACCTTGGAGTAGTGCTTTACCTCAAGGTTTGGGACACTGCCACCCTACCCACCAATGCTGCCCCTGCATCTGCCCCCTGCTATGTGTCATGCTGTGAACCCAGGGGCCCTGGAATGGAAAGAGTGTTGGTTTGAATGGGGCAGGTTTGGGACGTACCGAGCCCACTATCACAGGGCCTGTGTGCATCCGGGGACTAGTGCTAGACGGGTGGGGGAGCAGCAGGGAGAGCCTCAACAACCCCTTCCCGGACATCACACTAGCTACTTCTACACCAACGACCCAGGCAGAGCTACTTCTATACCAACGACCCAGACAGAGCTACTTTCTACACCAACGACCAAGACAGCGCTACTTTCTACACCAACGACCAAGACAGCGCTACTTTCTACATCAACGACCCAGACAGCGCTACTTCTACACCAACGACCCAGACAGCGCTACTTCTACACCAACGACCCAGACAGCGCTACTTCTACACCAACGACCCAGACAGCGCTACTTCTACACCAACGACCCAGACAGCGCTACTTCTACACCAACGACCCAGACAGCGCTACTTCTACACCAACGACCCAGACAGCGCTACTTCTACACCAACGACCCAGACAGCGCTACTTCTACACCAACGACCCAGACAGCGCTACTTCTACACCAACGACCCAGACAGCGCTACTTCTACACCAACGACCCAGACAGCGCTACTTCTACACCAACGACCCAGACAGCGCTACTTCTACACCAACGACCCAGACATCGCTACTTTCTACACCAACGACCCAGACAGCGCTACTTTCTACACCAACGACCCAGACACAGAGCTACTTCTACACCAACGACCCAGACAGCGCTACTTCTACACCAACGACCCAGACAGCGCTACTTCTACACCAACGACCCAGACACAGAGCTACTTCTACACCAACGACCCAGACACAGAGCTACTTCTACACCAACGACCCAGACACAGAGCTACTTCTACACCAACGACCCAGACACAGAGCTACTTCTACACCAACGACCCAGACACAGAGCTACTTCTACACCAACGACCCAGACACAGAGCTACTTCTACACCAACGACCCAGACACAGAGCTACTTCTACACCAACGACCCAGACACAGAGCTACTTCTACACCAATGACCCAGACACAGAGCTACTTCCAAACCATACATGTACTGCATTCCTCCCATAGACAAGCTAGTGGCTGAGCCAGTTAGTGAGGGATACAATCTCTCTGAAAGACTGACTGTGTGATAAATTGAATGAGCAGGTCTAACTCATGAGGGAGTAGGACTACTTCATTGAATGCTGATATGAAAGGGATAGCGACAGTCAGTCAGTCATGGTGTCTGTTGTTCATTAAGAGTCAGTAGTAATAGGAGAGCAGCGCTAACCTCTCCACCCAAGCCTGTTTCTCTAGCTCTGCTGAGATTAGCACGGCCTGCCTCTCATAACATTCAGCTGCCAGTTAATACTGGTCAGCAACGAGGCTTCTGCTCTATCCCCCTGTCGCTGGGTCACACATTACTAGAACAGCCAGACTCCATATCCCCATCTGATTGTCTGTGGGTTGTTATTTCTGTCTCTCTGACTCTGTTTACTTTGTTTGAATGCGTGTTACTATTTGTATGGCTTTTCTATTGTACTAATGTGCCATGAATGTAATGTATGCCTGTCTCTCTGTCAGACTGATTGTCTGACCGGGTATATGTTGTTCGTAGGTTATCTTAATGTATCTGTCTGTCTGAGGTATTGTTAACCTGCAGGCTGCAGCCTAGTGACCCACGCGTCTTGTCTGCCCCTTCTGCAAGACTCCTGACCTCTATCCCCTTAACCTTAACCCCTGACTTCTCCTGCACAAGCTCAAACATACAGCCACGATAGGCCCTGCAGTGTCAGAGGTTTGCAAAAAATGTACTTTACAAAAATGTAGGTTTTTCTTTATGTACTGTATAGCCATATCTAGACATATAAATCAGAGAAAGTTAATAAGCAGAACAATATGCAGTCTATTCTGGTCAATACAATCAGTTTAATGTAACTTGTATTGAAATAGGAAAAATTGCAATATTGGCCTGGTCCTCTCTGTACCTTGTCTCTTATCTGAGCTGCATGCCACAGACCGAGGGGCTTTAAGCCTGTAATTGTCTTTACCCCAGGGGTATGGAGCCTGTCCGCCAGCCAGCCGAGACATTCATTCCCTCTCTGGACTGTCTGCTACTGCTGCCCCCTGCCTACCCCCACAAGGCATCGTGACGTTGTAGGGGGCTGGAGACTGTAACAAATGAGTGTGAATGACTGTGTGATATGCTGGTCTGAGACATCCAGGAGTCCATCGGCTCTGACCCCTCAGACTCCCCACCGCTTTACAGCCTAATTTCTGAGCTGACCTGGACTGACCGTTCCCCCATCCATCCCCCAGACCCCCCCTCAGCCCCGGGGGAAGAGAGCGCCCGGTAAACCCGGTGGAGCAGCAGGGGGCTGGGAGTCCCTCTGTCTTTCTTGCGCTATGACAAGGACTCTCTGTCTTCATTTACTCTGTCTGTACCCCTCTCGTAATCTCTTTTCCTCTCCATCTACCCTCCTAGCCTTTGTCTTTCATTGTTCAGCATGTCATGTTCTGCTCATACAGTGGGGCAAAAAAGTATTTAGTCAGCCACCAATTGTGCAAGTTCTCCCACTTAAAAAGATGAGAGGCCTGTAATTTTCATCATAGGTACACTTCAACTATGACAGACAAAATGAGGGAAAAAAATCCAGAAAATCACATTGTAGGAATTTTAATGAATTTATTTGCAAATGGCTCAGCCATGAAAACCCATTTCATGAAGCTCCCGACAAACAATTATTGTGCTGATGTTGTTTCCAGAGGCAGTTTGGAACTCAGTAGTGAGCTTTGCAACTGAGGACAGACAATTTTTTTTACGCGTTCCAGCACTCACCGGTCTCGTACTGTGAGCTTGTGTGGCCTACCACTTCGCAGCTGAGTCATTGTTGCTCCTAAGACATTTCCACTTCACAAGTGGGTAGAAATTTTACGAACTTATAAAGGTGGTATCCTATGACTGTGCCACGTTGAAAGTCACTGAGCTCTTCAGTGAGGCCATTCTACAACGCTTGTCTATGGAGATTGCATGGCTGTGTGCTCGATTTGATACACCTGTCAGCAACAGCCGTGGCTGAAATAGCTGAATCCGTTAATTTCAAGTTGTGTCCACATACCTATGTACAGTTGAAGTCGGAAGTTTACATACACCTTAGCCAAATACATTTAAACTCAGTTTTTCACAATTCCTGAAATATTCCCTGTCTTAGGTCAGTTAGGATGACCACTTTATTATAAGAATGTGAAATGTCAGAATAATAGTAGAGAAAATCATTTATTTCAGCTTTTATTTATTTCATCACATTCCCAGTGGGTCAGAAGTTTACATACACTCAATTAGTATTTGGTAGCATTGCCTTTAAATTGTTTAACTTGGCTCAAATGTTTCGGGTAGCCTTCCACAAGCTTCCCACAATAAGTTTGGTGAATTTTGGCCCATTCCTCCTGACAGAGCTGGTGTAACTGAGTCAGGTTTGTAGGCCTCCTTGCTCGCACACGCTTTTCCAGTTCTGCCCACACATTTTCTATGGGATTGAGGTCAGGGCTTTGTGATGGCCACTCCAATACCTTGACTTTGTTGTCCTTAAGCCATTTTGCCACAACTTTAGAAGTATGCTTGGGGTCAGTGTCCATTTGGAAGACCCATTTGCGACCAAGCTTTAACTTCCTGACTGATGTCTTGAAATGTTGCTTCAATATATCCACATAATTTTCCTACCTCGTGATGCCATCTATTTTGTGAAGTGTAGCAGTCCCTCCTGCAGCAAAGCACCCCCACAACATGATGCTTCCACCCCCGTGCTTCACGGTTGGGATGGTGTTCTTCGGCTTGCAAGACTCCCCCTTTTTCCTCCAAACATAACGATGATCTTTATGGCCAAACAGTTCTATTTTTGTTTCATCAGACCAGAGGACATTTCTCCAAAAAGTACGATCTTTGTCCCCATGTGCAGTTGCAAACCGTATTCTGGCTTTTTTGTGCCAGTTTTGGAGCAGTGGCTTCTTCCTTGCTGAGTGGCCTTTCAGGTTATGTTGATATAGGACTTGTTTTACTGTGGATATAGATACTTTTGTACCTGTTTCCTCCAGCATCTTCACAAGGTCCTTTGCTGTTGTTCTGGGATTGATTTGCACCTTTCGCACCAAAGTACGTTCATCTCTAGGAGACAGAACGCGTCTCTTTCCTGAGGGGTATGACGGCTGCGTGGTCCCATGGTATTTATACTTGCAAACTATTGTTTGTACAGATGAATGTGTTTTCTTCAGGCTTTTGGAATTTGCTCCCAAGGATGAAGCAGACTTGTGGAGGTCTACCATTTTTTTCTGAGGTCTTGGATGATTTCTTTTGATTTTCCCATGATGTCAAGTAAAGGGGCACTGAGTTTGAAGGTAGGCCTTGAAATACATCCACAGGTACACCTCCAATTCACTCAAATTATGTCAATTAGAAGCTTCTAAAGCCATGACATTATTTTCTGGAATTTGCTGTTTAAAGGCACAGTAAACTGATTGCATGTAAACTTCTGACCCACTGGAATTGTGATAAAGCTTAATATAAGTGAACTAATCTGTAAACAATTGTTGGAAAAATAATTTGTCATGCACAAAGTTGATGTCCTAACCAACTTGCCAAAACTCTAATTTGTTAACAAGAAATGTGTGGAGTGGTTGAAAAACATTTTTTTTTAAGTGTATGGTAACTTCAGACTTCAACTGTAGGTGATGTTGTCTTCTGTGTAGCCTTATGTTGTTTGGTCTTCCCCTCTGTGTGTTTGGGGTTGAGACTGTGATTTTCCATGGGAGATGGTTGCTGTGCGGTAGGGAGCAGGGTCTCACGGTCCTCAATAGATCCTCTCCTGGTGAATCAAGTCAGTGTGGTCTGCTGACTGGTCCTCCTGGCGTCTGGCTCTTCTGAGCACTCTCCGCTGCAGCTGGAGACTACAGACTGGGGAAAATCCCCACAGTCCGTTCTTTCATCCCTTCAATCTAATGAGGAGGGTTCTGGAAAGACTGGCGGGCCGTTGGAGAACGAGTCCTAACAGTGACCTAGTGTACCAGACGGACCCTGTAGTTACACAGTCAGCTGGAACCCTCTCCTCATCCTGCTGACTCAACACCTCATCTACCTTTCAGTTCATTTGTCTATTAGTTTGGATTATCTATTCCCCTGCTTATACAGATTATGGCGTAGTTATGATTTATTGTAGATGCACTAAGTAGGTATCTGTATTGGCCTGATATCCTTACACCACCTTGTTCCTCTGAACACTGTGTTTGAATGGGTCTATGTGCGTGCTCTCAGGCTGTAACAGTGGCTGTGCTTCCTGCCGTGTCCCATGACATCAGGGCGTTCCATTTCATGTCAGCAAGCCATGACATTCACCATCTCAGATTGTTCTGAAATGGTTTCTGTAGTTAGAAACAGATAGGATAAAAATTTCTTCAACATTATTTTAAGTCAATTTGAACTCTCACAAATCAAGCTAATTGATTGCACCCAAATAAATGTATAGAATTCATATGATATTCATTTATGAATGAAGCTGCGGCTTGGAGTATTGTTTACTCATACTATGTATTCTCAGTGAATTTGGTGATGTTTTTTCCCCCTGTTCAGAATAATTAGCCATTTGAAATATCTTGTATTTTACCCCATAAATTAGTATGAAAGTACCAAGGGCCTCATTCGTAAATATTGCGTTGAAATTATTCTGACATGCTACTTACGAGCAGAATTTAGAGTGTTCTTATGCCTAGAAAAGTGTGATTTATCAAACAATCCTACGAGCATCATATGCACACCGGTAGGAGATCACCATTAATAATTCTCAGCCGCAGTGCTCGTGCACGACCTTGGCTATTTGCATTTTGAAACAACCCTTATTCACCAAATATGGTCAAAATCATCCCTCTAAAGTCAGCGGGGAATGCCATATCATGAAATACAACAACGCAACCAAAAAAGGTTGAGTACAACCAAAGTACAACCAAAATGTTTTATTTGGCAATCTCAGTTGTGGCTTGACCATTAACAATAAAAACATAGCTACAAAGAGGACTATTAGGACCATTCAAGTTGCTTTAACAATGGCAAATATACTTCAAATGAGTAGGCAACACTCACCAATAAGCCATACATCTGTAACAGCTCCCTCTGGTAGAGATATAGACCAACATTGCTGTTCTGCAGAATGAAAAGCCATGCGTTCCACCTGGCCACCTTGCCCCCACATTCAGCAGCTTCTTTTGCGCATCACAACTCCTATCACCTATACATTAAGAGCATGGAAACCTTTTCTGTTTACATAGTTTAACTCGTTATTTGGATTTGCTTTTAATGCGATGTGGGTGCTGCCTATTGCTTTGTTCGTATTTGGGAACCCACTGATGGCAAAGAAATCCCTCTTGACTTCAACCACTTGTGCAATGATATATGGAAATTGGATGTAACTGCTTGTTTTGCTGATGATTGCATCCAAAACATCAGCTCATCGAGGGCTGTGAGATGCCTATCGGCAAGCTCCCAATGAATAGTGCCCATTGCCAAAAACCTGAGGGTGGATAGCACTTGGATGTGAACCGGAATGGTATGTGTTTGCCTTTTCTAAAGTAGGTCTTAATCCTCGTAGAAATCCATAAGATTGGTTTTGGAAAACGATAATAGATGAGCCAATCTGTACTTTCTGCAAAAAGTCCCACCTGTCTCTAAAAATGTGCTCTATGTGAAATGCAGTGTGTGCCAAATCTTCCAACCGGGCAAGATCAGCCTCTCATTCGATTTCCCATTATCTCAGTCTTTTATAGTATTTCAACAATGGTTTCACTTTCACATGTACCTCTAATTTAATAAATTACTGTACTTTAACTGGATTATTATCTTAACAAATGCACTGATGTGGTCAAATTATACGATATAACCTGTCAAGATATGTTGCATGATTTCACAATCGAGATGCAATGAAATATATATATTTGTAATTATTATTCTCACAAATTCAACATATATACATATATACTGAACAGAAATATAAAAGCAACATTCAACAATTTTACTGAGTAAAACTTTGGTGGCCTTTTATTGTCCCGAGCATAAGGTGCACCTGTATAATGACCATGCTGTTTAATCAGCTTCTTGATATGCCACACATGTCAGATGGATGGATTATCTTGGCAAAGGAGAAATGCTCACTAAAAGGGATGTAAACAAATGTGTGCACAAAATTTGAGAGAAATAAGCTTTTTGTGGGTATGAAACATTTCTGGGATCTTTTATTTCAGCTCATGAAACATGGGACCAACACTTTACATGTTGTTTATATTTTTGTAAAGTATATTTTCCCCATTCACTAGACTTCTTATGACAAACAGTTCCCTTATTCCACCACTTGGCACTGTATGTACGCATGGTCTTGGCTCTGTGTAAATTTACATACACTCTCAATCTCACACTTTGCGTGGAAATGATTCCATGCTGTGTTCTGCCTACGCACAAATCAGGTTTTGCCCACTAGATGCTGCTGTTACTGCCACACCCTTGTATCCATTTTGCTGGTCTCTTGGGTTTATTAAATGGATCACAAACATGTTTTTGCAACTTTGGGCAGTTAACCAAAAGCTTTTGCTCGTGATGAAAAGGGTGTGGCTTTAACAGCAGGGACACCGGTGTCAGAGGAAGGCCCAAAAAAAGTCTCCAGTCACCCAAGGCAAGCGTTACCGGAGCGCCAAGTCTCGGTTCAAAAGTCTCCTTAACTTGTTGACGCTACCCATCCTGGTAGGGGGATAATTGTCATCAGCAACCGCTGAATAGCATAGCACCACAGTCAAATAATATATATATTTTTTTCATATTTATGAAATCACAAGTGCAATATAGGAAAACACCGTTTAGCCTTTTGTTAATCCACCTGTCGTCTCAGATTTAGAAATTATGCTTTACAGCGAAAGCAATCCAAGCGTTTGTGTAAGTTTATCGATAGCACAGCATAGCATCATGTACACTAAGCATTAAGTAGCTAGATCACAAAAATCAGAAAAGCAATCAAAAAAATAAATTACCTTTGATGGTCTTTGGATGTTTTCACTCATGAGACTCTGTTACACAACAAATGTTCCTTTTGTTCCATAAAGATGATTTTTATACCCAAAATACCGACGTTTGTTTGTCGCGTTATGTTCAGAAATCCACAGGAAAGAGCGGTCACGACAACGCAGAGGTATATTCCAAATAATATCCATAATGTCTACAGAAACATGTCAAACGTTTTTTATAATCAATCCTCATGTTGTTTTTAAAATATATATTCGATAATATATCAACCGAGTGTGTAGGTTTTTCAATAACAGCGGGAGAAACAATGGCGGCTTTACTCAGTTGCGCAAAACTCACTCCGAGAGCCCCCGCTTATCCACTTACGCAATGTGATCCTTCACGCTCATTTTTCAAAATAAAAGCCTAAAACTATGTCTAAAGACTGACACCTTAGGAAAGGCATAGAAAAATGAATCTAGTTGATATCCCTTTAAATGGAGGATAGGCATGCATAGAAACAGGGACGTTTCAAAATAAGAGGCACTTCCTGATTGGATTTTCCTCAGGCTTTCGCCTGCAATATCAGTTCTGTTATACTCAGACAATATTTTAACAGTTTTAGAAACTTTTAGTGTTTTCTATCCTAATCCTGACAATTATATGCATATTCTAGTTTCTGGGGCTGAGGAATAGGCAGTTTCAAATGGGTATGTTTTTTTTTAGCCAAAAACTAAAATACTGCCCCCTACACACAAGGTTAACAGCTTCTACTCCCAAGCCATAAGACTGCTTAACAATGAATCAAATGGCTATATGGACTATTTTCATTGAACCCCCCCACTGCTGCTACTCGCTGTTTTATAATCTATGTTTAGTCACTTTACCCCAACTCACATGTACGAATTACCTCGACTAACCTGTACTGCCACACGTTGACTCGGTACCGGTACCCCCTGTTTGTAGCCTAATTATTATTATTTTGTTTTCATTTTTTACTTTTGTTTATTTAGTAAATATTTTCTTAACTCTATTTTCTTAAAACTGCAATGTTGGATAAGGGCTTGTAAGTAAGCATTTCGCGGTAAGATCTACACCTGTTGTATTTGGCGCATGTGACAAATAAAAATTGATTTGAACTAGGTGGGCAAAACCTGGTACTTTCACACTCATTTATGGGGCAAATGTAAGTGACTTCAATGGTAAATTTTTCTGAACAGGTGAAAAAGAAACATCACCAAATTCACTGAGTATACATAGTATGAATAAAGAATACTCCAAGTCACAGCTTCAAACTACTTGTCAAACATAGAGAACTGATACTGCATACTGGACTTTGTTTGTGGGCTTGGTTTGGGGAGGTTCGTGAATGGCATTTGACCATTTATTTGGATTCCACACGTCTTAATCATTGTTAAGAGGTTTGGTCCAAATCGGATGCTGGGTACTTTATTTATTAATTAAATATTTTATGAATCCTATAAATTGAAATGGCCAATTTGAGTAAAAATAATCTTTCAACAAAATAATGTTTCATGAATGCTCATTTTATCTGTTTCTAACTACAGAAACGATTTCAGAATGGGAGATGGTGGGTGTCAAACTTCTTTCTTGTGCTTTCTGTGGTGGAACGACTCTGCTCCGCCTTCTGCCAGCTCCACCTCAGCAGAGAATAGCTATCAGCTCATTTGTCACTCACTACCTGCTGAGCACAGGCCAGCAGAGATCACATGCCAGAGGGGTTGTGTTTGTGTGTGTGTGTGTGTGTGTGTGTCCGTCCGTCCGTCCGTCCGTCCTTTGCGGAGGATCATGAGAGTAGATTGAAGTTTTCATGGTGATTGAACAACCGAGGATAAAGGGCGTATCTGATTGAAGAGTTAAGCATGAGAGAATTAATCCATTTTAGGGGCTATAATGGATGATTAGGCTGTAGAGGGTTAACCCCAGCATGTCCATGCTGTACAGATGGAAACCTGACTGACTGGAATGTGTGAGTGTGATGATGAATGACCCGTCTGTGTGGGTGGACTGGACTTTTCAGTCCCTTATGGGATGGATGCTCAGTGTTGATCTGGACACCACGGATAGGGCCCTGTTGGTCTAAAGGTTCCTGGGCAGTCTGAGTTGGCAGACAGCAGACTGGTAGCACCCTCTACTGCCCACAGTTCCCTGGATGGAGCACAGACTCCTTCTTTGTCGACACAGGGGTGAATGGGATGGTAAAACAATGTCATTTTACACAGCTAAGACCCCTGGGCCACTCCAGTCCTGCCCCAATCCCCCTGTCACCCCCTCTTCCCCACCCCAGTGCTTAGTGCTTACTCATGCCCACCCTGCACACCGCCCTCTCTCGCTCCAGGGATGTACTCAACCAAGTGGAACTGGACTTCCTGTGACCCCAATCTCCATGGTAACGGTCAGAGACAGAATCCTTCCACCCTTATACCCTGCCATTAATTACCAACAATTCCCAGGTGGTCTGATGCAATGTTAGCCCGTGAAACCCAACAAAATAGATCCAGGTGAAGTTTAGGATGATAGGTTTGGCGTTTATCGGTCTGTAGCAGGGTAATGTTATGTGTTGCACTCGTCACATAGGTGAATCACCTCTGGCAGGGTTTAGGAAACAATATATTCTTGTTAGCCATAACCTGAGCCCACTCTTTGACCTTTCTGTTCTTCTACAATGTCTTATTGAAAGGAACCGTGTGATCCTTGTCAACCATGTCTCAGATGAACTTTGCCCTGAGAAGAGATAGAAAATAACATGTCAGATTAAATCATGGCAAAAGACCCATGCTATCGCAATGGGATGTAATGCTATTCTCTCAGCATCTAGGAGTCCTGAGCGCCGGTTGGTTGGCAGAGAGGACCATGTTTGATTTGAGCGACCGCTGTATCCAGAACTCCAGTCCTGTCCAACGTCATGTGTTTATATGTTTTGACAACGTTGGATTTATCTGTTTTTTAACTCAGCATTATTTCAACTGAAGCTGGTCTTTGCATTTGTGAGGAAATATGTGGATGAAAGAAATGCCTGCTGCCTTTTCTATTTGACGGGGGGAAGTGGTTCACTTTTGTTGTTTTTGGAATCAATGGCTATGAAATGAAACTCTTCTGTGGAGAGCTTTCTGGGGGCAGCCCCCCTGCTACCTTCCTACCCCCTCAGTGTGATTGACAGATGGACATAGAGAGCAGGAGATGTCTGCTAGGGTCTGGAAATGCTTAAATATTCTATCCCTCCCTCCTATATCTCTCTTCATCCCCAATTTGTTTCAATAGGCTACCTCCTTTCTCCCTCCCACTCTGCGCCTTCTCTCAAACGTTAGTTTGGCCGGAGTGATGTAGATGAGTAGCCAGGCAAAAGGGATGAAGCTCTGAGAGCTGTGTGATTGACAGCTGGCTGACACATCATCCAACATACACTGATCCTTCCAGACACACATGTACTCACACCCATTTCCCTAAAATTACACCAGCGCTAAGACTGAGTGTGTGTACATATTTTTGTGTTTGAGATACTCTTTCTTTCTTTTTTTTCTTTTATAGCCTGATTGGTGTCATGTGGTGGTTGGTAGATATGGGTCCCCTCATTGTATTCCAGAGGGATGAATCTGGTCCTGCTGTGTAAATGAAGACCATATAACCACATACTGTCAGATCTCCTCTTTCTGTGAAGGATCAGTACTAACTCCAGACCCAGACCAGAGTTTCCTTCAGCAGTAAATATCTCTCTATGGTCATAACCAAGGCAGTCATCTGAATGTTAAAAAGGTCTGAGAACAATGGTCAAAGCACTGGACATGTTAATCGCTAACACATGTAAAACCCTAAAGCATTGTTAGTTAGAATGTATGATGCTTTTCATGACTATTTAGCAATGATAACACAAGGTACGGTTGGAGTATAGGTAGAGCTCTGAGCATGGTTATAATGCTGAACATGGTTGAAGATACTGTCAAACTGAGTGAGTTTTTCCATCGCCTGCCCTGATGGTTTGCATTGTAAAAGCAAACTACGCCATACTTTATACAACTGGAAAAATACACTCGGAAACACATGTAGGCAAAACCTCACTTGTTTCTCCATGTTTCCCCCTCTAGCTTTCATCTGTGGAGAACTCAAATGCCTCATCTCTCCCTCTGCCTATTGTTCTGACTAGATGGACACGTGTGGGCCTGTTTGTACCATGAAAATGGCAAAAGGAATGAAAGTAACCCAAAACGAGCCCCGACGCCAAACCGCTAATTATGAGTGGGTTTGGTTAGAGTGGATGAGAGGGGGCTAAGGAGGGGGAGTGGGGTGGCTCATACGCCTGCCATATTCTCTTTCGCTCTGTCTCTGCCCCTCTCTTTCTGCCTCTCTCTCTGTCTCAGTGACAGGGTTCAGTGTGATACTAAAGGTGAGTCAGGGGCAACATCACATTAGTTGTGATTTGATAATGGTGCTAGTGATGGTATTAGGGGGTAAATGGGTAAATGGGCCTAAGAGCTGTTTTACAACAGAAACCAGTTACGTTCTTCATGCACTTACGAGGTCATTAGACACAGGGCTATTACAGAGAAACAGTCATGATCCATATTCTCTCTTTTAATTTAATTTAAGGGCTTTATTGGTATGGGAAACATATGTTTACATTGCCAAAGCAAGTGAAATAGATAATATATATATCTTACACACACATACAGTGCCTTGCAAAAGTATTCATCCCCCTTTGAGTTTTTCCTTTTTTGTTGCATTACAACCTGTAATTTAAATGTATTTTTTTAATTTGGATTTCATGTAATGGACATACACAAAATAGTCCAAATTGATGATGTGAAATTAAAAATATAACTTGTTTAAAAAAACATGGTGCGTGCATATGTATTCACCCCCTTTGCTATGAAGCCCCTAAATAAGATCTGGTAAGACCAAATACCTTCAGAAGTCATATGATTTTAGATTGCACACAGGTGGACTTTATTTAAGTGTCACATGAGCTGTCACATGATCTCAGTATATATACACCTGTTCTGAAAGGCCCCAGAGTCTGCAACACCACTAAGCAAGGGGCACCACCAAGTAAGCGGCACCATGAAGACCAAGGAGCTCTCCAAACAGGTCAGGGACAAAGTTGTGGAGAAGTACAGATCAGGGTTGGGTTATAAAAATATTTGAAACTTTGAAAATCCCATGAAGCACCATTAAATCAAATCAAATGTATTTATATAGCCCTTCGTACATCAGCTGATATCTCAAAGTGCTGTACAGAAACCCAGCCTAAAACCCCAAACAGCAAGCAATGCAGGTGTAGAAGCACGGTGGCTAGGAAAAACTCCCTAGAAAGGCCAAAACCTAGGAAGAAACCTAGAGAGGAACCAGGCTATGTGAGGTGGCCAGTCCTCTTCTGGCTGTGCCGGGTGGAGATTATAACAGAACATGAACATCTTGGCCAAATGTTCATAAATGACCAGCATGGTCGAATAATAATAAGGCAGAACAGTTGAAACTGGAGCAGCAGCACGGTCAGGTGGACTGGGGACAGCAAGGAGTCATGTCAGGTAGTCCTGGGGCATGGTCCTAGGGCTCAGGTCCTCCGAGAGAGAGAAAGAAAGAGAGAAGGAGAGAATTAGAGAACGCACACTTAGATTCACACAGGACACCGAATAGGACAGGAGAAGTACTCCAGATATAACAAACTGACCCTAGCCCCCCGACACATAAACTACTGCAGCATAAATACTGGAGGCTGAGATTAAATCCATTATTAAACAACAAACCTGCCAAGAGGGCCACCCACCAAAACTCACGGACCAGGCAAGGAGGGCATTAATCAGAGAGGCAACAAAGAGACCAAAGATAACCCTGAAGGAGCTGCAAAGCTTCATAGCGGAGATTGGAGTATCTGTCCATAGGACCACTAAGCCGTATACTCCACAGAGCTGGGCTTTACGGAAGAGTGGCCCGAAAAAATGACATTGGTTAAAGAACAAAATAAGCAAACGCATTTGGTGTTCGCCAAAGGCATGTGGGAGACTCTCCAAACGTATGGAAGAAGGTACTCTGGTCAGATGAGACTTCAATTGAAATGTTTGGCCATCAAGGAAAATGCTATGTCTGGCAGAAACTCAACACCTCCCATCACCCGAGAACACCATCCCCACAGTGAAGCATGGTTGTGGCAGCATCATGATGTGGGGTTGTATTTCATTGTCAGGAACTGGGAAATTGGTCAGAATTGAAGGAATGATGGATGGTGCTAAATACAGGGTAATTCTTGAGGGGAAACCTGTTTTTTCTTCCAGAGATTTGAGACTAGGACGGAGGTTCACCTTCCAGCAGGACAATGTGACTCTAAGCATACTGATAAAGCAACACTTGAGTGGTTTAAGGGTAAACATTGAAATGTCTTGGAATGGCCTAGTCAAAGCCCAGACCTCAATCCAATTGAGAATCTGTTGTATGGCTTAAAGATTGCTGTACACCAGCGGAACCCATCCAACTTGAAGCCACTGAAGCAGTTTTTCCTTGAAGAATGGGCAAAAATGGGCCTTGTATGTGTTAGAAAAGTGTAATCTAGTGTTCTGTAGCAGGCACCCGTTGGTTGAAGGTTAGATGTTTTTCAACCAGTGATGGTGTAGGTCTCCAATTACTCTGACTTGCTGGGCTTATGCTCCGGAATACTGAGTTCACAGTGAACATGCACACTCCCTTCAACAATGTAGAAGTCATCAGTTCAGTGGTCTAGTCAGATTTTGACACCACCACATTGTACAGTATCTTCTGGTGGGTGCTCTAACCACTGTTCCACATCCTTCTCATTATAATACACATATCAAAGTGCAGAATCCACACTGTATTCTGCAGGTTTGCATATCTGAAGTCTGCTAACTCATCCATTCTACCAGTCCTCTCTGACCAGCAGGGCTGTTCCTACTTTCACTTTCAGTTTTTCCACCAACTTTTGATCTCTCTTTTGATCTCTCCATCTCTCTTTTGATCTCTCCATCTCTCTTTTGATCTCTCCATCTCTCTTTTGATCTCTCCATCTCTCTTTTGATCTCTCCATCTCTCTTTTGATCTCTATTTTGATCTCTCATCTCTCTTTTGATCTCTCTTTTGATCTCATCTCTCTTTTGATCTCTCCATCTCTCTTTTGATCTCTCCATCTCTCTCTCCATCTCTCATTTCCCAGAATATCTCCCCTATCTGTGTCTGAATTGGTAGCAGACATTCAGGATGGAGAGAGAGGTGGAGAGACGGATACCTCTTTCCTCAGGCACTTCCTTGCGGTGCTTGGCTGCAGTCTTATTATTTTGTTATGGTCCGTCTATGGTCTAGCTCTTTTGATACGGTCCTAACTCGGCCCTGTATGGCAGAGCAATGTTAGATACAGCCCTGTATGGCAGAGCAATGTTAGATACAGCCCTGTATGGCAGAGCAATGTTAGATACAGCCCTGTATGGCAGAGCAATGTTAGATACAGCCCTGTATGGCAGAGCAATGTAAGATACAGCCCTGTATGGCAGACCAATGTAAGGTACAGTCCTAACTCAACCCTGTATGGCAGACCAATGTAAGATACAGTCCTAACTCAGCCCTGTATGGCAGACCAATGTAAGATACAGTTCTAACTCAGCCCTGTATGGCAGACCAATGTAAGATACAGCAGGATGCTAGAGAGGGAGATTGAAGGAGATGGGTGATTGAAGAAGGGAGTGATTGAAAGAAAATAGGAATGTAGAGATACAGTAAACAAAATTTCAAAGATAAGAAAGGTTTGGAAGCAAAACATAGAGGTAAAAGTTGATGGCGGAGATTGGTGTTGATGGGACCATGTAGGTTGGTCTGTCTGGGTTATCAGCCCAGTTCCCAGTGGAGTAAAAGTTGATGGAGGAGATTGGTGTTGATGGGACCATGTAGGTTGGTCTGTCTGGGTTATCAGCCCAGTTCCCAGTGGAGTAAAAGTTGATGGAGGAGATTGGTGTTGATGGGACCATGTAGGTTGGTCTGTCTGGGTTATCAGCCCAGTTCCCAGTGGAGTAAAAGTTGATGGAGGAGATTGGTGTTGATGGGACCATGTAGGTTGGTCTGTCTGGGTTATCAGCCCAGTTCCCAGTGGAGTAAAAGTTGATGGAGGAGATTGGTGTTGATGGGACCATGTAGGTTGGTCTGTCTGGGTTATCAGCTCAGTTCCCAGTGGAGTAAAAGTTGATGGAGGAGATTGGTGTTGCTGGGACCATGTAGGTTGGTCTGTCTGGGTTATCAGCCCAGTTCCCAGTGGAATAAAAGGGAGCAGGGAGCTCACAGTTCTTTCCATTACAGGGTGAAGTTTTATGGGTTTGTTTAGGGGCTGAAATTTGGAGTGTTGTTGAAGGCTGGACGAGGCATTAGTGATGTGTTTACCATCTGGTCAGGAAGTGAGATGACTAGGGAGGATGAGGATACTTCTTCACGGTATGGAGATGAAGAGGGTGGAAGGGGTGGTTGTCTGAATATTGACATTTATACAATCAGTGTGTCAGAAAACGCCCACAAACAGCACTGTTCTATCACAAACTGTTATTCTGAGAGAAGGCTACATATATATTTAATATCAATTCAGAGGCTCTGAGAAACCACCATTTAGAAAACAGATACACATATTCTGAACCTCTGCAGTGCTTTCTATTCATTTACAGTAGAAACAAGTCAGAACTTACAATGTAATATATCAGAAAAACAACTGCTAGAAAAGAGTCAGGAATTGTGAGAAACACAGCCAATCTGTTGAGTTTGGCTATTGAGGAGGATGCTTGATGGAGAAGCTGCTCTCTCTCTCGGTGTGTGAGGGGTCACAGGAAGTGACACGAGAATTCTGGGAAATGTAGGTGATCCATTAAACGGCAGGGAGAGGAGAAGGGGAGGGCTAGACTGTTTACCCTGGCTGACTATTTTCCAACTCCCTACACACACACCACCCCCAATCCCTGCCACCAGATTCTCCTAATCTCACACACAGGCTTTTCTGTGAAGCCTTGGCTGATTTGATTAGAGATGTGTTATTGTAGCTCTGAGTAATCATAAGATATATCTACAATAAACTCAGAGTTATCATTGCTGGAATAGGAATTCTTATCTTCCCAGACTGGGAGGAGAGAGCCTCCGGGTCAGTGTGGTCTGGATGGAATAGAATCACACCTGAGAAACAGAGATAGGAAGGATGAGGTAGAGGGAGACATACAAAGAGGTTTAATGAGCTGGAAATAGATGGAGGTAGGGAGAACATTTGAGAGAGACACACAGAGGTAGAGAGAATACTGCGTGGCTGGTTATTACTAGCTGCGTGGCTGGTTGTTACTAGCTGCGTGGCTGGTTGTTACTAGCTGCGTGGCTGGTTGTTACTAGCTGCGTGGCGGGTTGTTACCAGCTGCGCGGCGGGTTGGTACCAGCTGCGCGGCGGGTTGGTACCAGCTGCGCGGCGGGTTGGTACCAGCTGCGCGGCGGGTTGTTACCAGCTGCGCGGCGGGTTGTTACCAGCTGCGCGGCGGGTTGGTACCAGCTGCGCGGCGGGTTGGTACCAGCTGCGCGGCGGGTTGGTACCAGCTGCGCGGCGGGTTGGTACCAGCTGCGCGGCGGGTTGGTACCAGCTGCGCGGCGGGTTGGTACCAGCTGCGCGGCGTGTTGGTACCAGCTGCGCGGCGGGTTGTTACTAGCTGCGCGGCGGGTTGGTACCAGCTGCGCGGCGGGTTGGTACCAGCTGCGCGGCGGGTTGGTACCAGCTGCGCGGCGGGTTGGTACCAGCTGCGCGGCGGGTTGGTACCAGCTGCCTGGCGGGTTGGTACCAGCTGCGCGGCGGGTTGGTACCAGCTGCGCGGCGGGTTGGTACCAGCTGCGCGGCGGGTTGGTACCAGCTGCGCGGCGGGTTGGTACCAGCTGCGCGGCGGGTTGGTACCAGCTGCGCGGCGGGTTGGTACCAGCTGCGCGGCGTGTTGGTACCAGCTGCGCGGCGGGTTGTTACTAGCTGCGCGGCGGGTTGGTACCAGCTGCGCGGCGGGTTGGTACCAGCTGCGCGGCGGGTTGGTACCAGCTGCGCGGCGGGTTGGTACCAGCTGCGCGGCGGGTTGGTACCAGCTGCCTGGCGGGTTGGTACCAGCTGCGCGGCGGGTTGGTACCAGCTGCGCGGCGTGTTGGTACCAGCTGCGCGGCGGGTTGTTACTAGCTGCGCGGCGGGTTGGTACCAGCTGCGCGGCGGGTTGGTACCAGCTGCGTGGCGGGTTGGTACCAGCTGCGCGGCGGGTTGGTACCAGCTGCGCGGCGGGTTGTTATTATGTGTTGGCTCTGGGAAAGTTTGTCCTGTGGCGACCCGGGTGGATGTGTGTGTTTGTATTGTTCTGTTTCGCTGTGTGTGTGTAGAGCGAATGTCAGCAGACATGGGATTGTGTTTTCACACACACACACACACACACACACACACACACACAAAGACCAATCCTCTGTGCATCCATCAGCCTGTCACACTGTCTCCAACCTGACTAACCCATGTAAACACACTCCCTCTGCAGAGAGGGAGAGAGGGATTATTTGTTTTCCCTATTGTACTTCAACTATTTGTACATCATTACAACACTTAAATAGAATTGAGAGAGAGACTCTCAAACACATATGTACACACTCAGTCTTAGCGCTGGTGTAATTTTAGGGAAATGGGTGTGAGTACGTGTATGTATGTTGGATGATGTGTCAGCCAGCTGTCAATCACACAGCTCTCAGAGCTCCATCCCTTTTGCCTGGCTACCCATCTACATCACTCCGGCCAAACTAACGTTTTTGGAATTGCCTCCCTCCCTTACGATTTCTAGAATGCAAACACATTCTGACTAATGACCAGTGAAAACTGCCCTCTATATGAGGGTGTGCTTGTTTGTCATTGTGAAAATCTGGCTCTCGTTATGACTCGATGGGCTTCTGTTTTGGCTGGTCCAGGGGTGGGAGGGGTGGAACTATTTGAGGTGTGTCCTTAAACCGTATGCCGATTTCAATGAGCACAACTAGGGTTAATTAAAACCGACCAAAAGCTGGTTGGTTATGGCATTGGTTTTGCCAGCGGAGGCCCACACTGTATCTATCAAATCACGGGAATTCCTATTGCTGTCCGTTTTGCTGAATCGGCTTATAGCCTATATGCCTGTTAGTTTACCTTTCTCAGTCACTACTGGGCATATCAACAGCCATGGAAGGCTATACAGTTGAAGTCGGAAGTTTACATAGACTTAGGTTGGAGTCATTAAAACTAGTTTTTCAACCACTCAAAATGTCTTGTTAACAAACTATACTTTGTGCATGACGCAAGTAATTTTTCCAACAATTCTTTACAGACAGATTATTTCCCTTTTAAGTCACTGTATCACAATTCCAGTGGGTCAGAAGTTTAAATACACTAAGTTGACTGTGCCTTTAAACAGCTTGGAAAATTCCAGAAAATGATGAAGCTTCTGATAGGCTAATTGACATCATTTGAGTCAATTGGAGGTGTACCTGTGGATGTATTTCAAGGCCTACCTTCAAACTCATTGCCTCTTTGCTTGACATCATGCAAAAATCTAAAGAAATCAGCCAAGACCTCAGGAAAAAAATGGTAGACCTGCACAAGTCTGGTTCATCCTTGGGAGCAATTTTCAAACGCCTGAAGATACCATGTTCATCTGTACAAACAACACGTTCTGTCTCCTAGAGATGAATGTACAGTCGTGGCCAAAAGAGAATGACACCAATATTAATTTTCAAAGTTTGCTGCTTCAGTGTCTTTAGATATTTTTGTCAGATGTTACTATGGAATAAGGAAGTATAATTACAAGCATTTCATACGTGTCAAAGGCTTTTATTGACAATTACATGAAGTTGATGCAAAGAGTCAATATTTGCAGTGTTGACCCTTTTCCAAGACCTCTGCAATCCGCTCTGGCATGCTGTCAATTCACTTCTGGGCCACACTGATGGCGGCACATTCTTGCATAATCAATGCTTGGAGTTTGTCAGAATTTGTGGGTTTTTGTTTGTCCACTCTGTAACGGCATTCAGAGGTGGAAGAAGGAGAGGACCAAAGCGCAGCGTGGTTAGTGTTCATCTTATTTAATAATACTCCAAACTGAACACTTCAAATTACAAAACAACAAAGTGAAAAGCGAAACAGTTCTGTCTGGTGCAGACACACAAAGACGGAAAATAACCACCCACAAAACACAAAGGAAAACAGGCTACCTAAATATGGTTCTCAATCAGGGACAACGATTGACAGCTGCCTCTGATTGAGAACCATATCAGGCCAAACACAGAAATAGAAAATCATAGAAAAACTAACATAGACAACCCACCAAACTCACGCCCTGACCATACTAAAACAAAAGACAAAACAAAGGAACTAAGGTCAGAACGTGACACACTCGCCTCTTGAGGATTGACCACAAGTTCTCAATGGGATTAAGGTCTGGGTAGTTTCCTGGCCATGGACCCAAAATGTGATGTTTTGTTCCCCGAGCCACTTAGTTATCACTTTGGCCTTATGGCAAGGTGCTCCATCATGCTGGAAAAGGCATTGTTCGTCACCAAACTGTTCCTGGATGGTTGGGAGACGTTGCCCTCAGAGGATATGTTGGTACCATTCTTTATTCATGGCTGTGTTCTTAGGCAAAATTGTGAGTGAGCCCACTCCCTTGGCTGAGAAGCAACCCCACACATGAATGGTCTCAGGATGCTTTACTGTTGGCATGACACAGGACTGATGGTAGCGCTCACCTTGTCTTCTCCGGACAAGCTTTTTTCCGGATGCCCCAAACAATCGGAAAGGGGATTCATCAGAGAAAAGGACTTTACCCCAGTCCTCAGCAGTCCAATCCCTGTACATTTTGCAGAATATCAGTCTGTTCCTGATATTTTTCCTGGAGAGAAGTGGCTTTTTTTGCTGCCCTTCTTGACACCAGGCCATCCTCCAAAAGTCTTCGCCTCGCTGTGCGTGCAGATGCACTCACACCTGCCTGCTGCCATTCCTGAGCAAGCTCTGTACTGGTGGTTCCCCGATCCCACAGCTGAATCGACTTTGGGAGACGGTCCTGGCGCTTGGTGGACTTTCTTGGGCGCCCTGAAACCTTCACAACAATTGAATCGCTCTCCTTGAAGTTCTTGATGATCCGATAAAGGGTTGTTTTAGGTGCAATCTTACTGGCAGCAATATCCTTGCCTGTGAAGACCTTTTTGTGCAAAGCAATGATGACGGCACATGTTTCCTTGCAGGTAACCATGTTTGACAGAGGAAGAACAATGATTCCAAGCACCACCCTCCTTTTGAAGCGTCCAGTCTGTTTTTCGAACTCAATCAGCATGACAGAGTGATCTCCAGCCTTGTCCTCGTCAACACTCACACCTGTGTTAACGAGAGAATCACTGACATGATGTCAGCTGGTCCTTTTGTGGCAGGGCTGAAATGCAGTGGAAATGCTTTTGGGGGTTTCAGTTCATTTGCATGGTAAAGAGGGACTTTGCAATTAATTGAAATTCATCTGATCACTCTTCATAACATTCTGGAGTATATGCAAATTACTATCATACAAACTGAGGCAGCAGACTTTGTGAAAATAAATATTTGTGTCATTCTCAAAACTTTTGGCCACGAATGTACTTTGATGCGTAAAGTGCAAATCAATCCCACAACAACAGCAAAGGACCTTGTGAAGATGCTGGAGGAAACAGGTACAAAATTATCTATATCCACATAACCTGAAAGGCTGCTAAGCAAGGAAGAAGCCACTGCTCCAAAACCTACATAAAAATGCCAGACTACGGTTTGCAACTACACATGGAGACAAAGATTTTACTTTTTGGAGAAATGACCTCTGGTCTGATGAAACAAAAATAGAACTGTTTGGCCATAATGACCATCATCATGTTTGGAGGATAATGGGGGACGCTTGCAAGCCGAAGAACACCATCCCAACCGTGAAGCACGGGAGTGGGAGCATCCTGTTGTGGGGATGCTTTGCTGAAGGAGAAACTGGTGCACTTCACAAAATAGATGGCATCATGAGGTAGGGAAATTATGTGGATATATTGAAGCAACATCTCAAGACATCAGGACGTTAAAGCTTGGTCGCAAATGGGTCTTCCAAATGGACAATGACCCCAAGCATACTTCCAAAGTTGTGGCAAAATGGCTTAAGGACAACAAAGTCAAGGTATTGGAGTGGCCATCACAAAGCCCTGACCTCAATCCTATAGAACATTTGTGGGCAGAACTGAAAAGGCGTGTGTGAGCAAGGATGCCTACAAACCTGACTCAGTTACACCAGTTCTGTCAGGAGGAATGGGCCAAAATTCACCCAACTTATTGTGGGAAGATTGTGGAAGGCTACCCGAAACGTTTTACCCAAGTTAAAGAATTTAAAGGCAATGCTACTAAATACTAATTGAGTTTATGTAAACTTCTGACCCACTAGGAATGTGATGAAAGAAATAAAACCTGAAATAAATTATTCTCTCAATTATTATTCTGACATTTCACATTCTTAAAATAAAATAAAATGATCCTAACTGACAATTTTTACTAGGATTAAATGTCAGGAATTGTGAAAAAGTGAGTTTAAATGTATTTGGCTAAGGTGTATGTAAACCATTTGACTTCAACTGTATGTATTCGGGAAAAGTAACAAGGAGTGGACATTCACCTTTTAAAAATAAAAATAATAATTAAATCTTTTTTCAAGTTTAGACGTCTACTTTGTCTTAGATCTAATATTATACGGGGACAATTATGGTGCCTCTGTAACTGCATTTAGACTATTTGAAACAAGTTATTGTATTAGTATTTGATTATAATTATTCATTGTCTTTTTAGTTGATATTATTAGTGAATTTAATCTTGCTTATTGGCAACGTATAGCATGTCCATGGCTCAGACATAATGCATTTTAAAGTAGGCTTATATCAGTGCAAATGCAATGCAATTACTGTTCAAAAACCATGTTCCAAATATTTAGCAAATATGAGATTGGCCTACATTTGTTATTTTGATTCTGTAAGCCATTTAACAAACTAGGCTTTAATGGACTAAAATTCAAATTGGAGTTGATGACAATGCAATATATAAGACTGTTAATACACAACTTAAAGCAGCCACGTGTTTAGCCGTGGAGCACGTTCTGATTGGCCAATGATTGGCCACACCTTCAACTTGCTTATTCATCAAAACCCAACCCTTTCGCACTACTGCGCCCAAAATTCTGGTTGTGGAAATGGAAAAAATATTTCTGACACCACCTAAGCTAGAGCGCTACCACCAGCACTTAGATGTACCATTGCACCAGATTTGTTAAAATAGAGCCCGATGTATGTTTGTCTTTGTGAAAGTGGCAGTCTGTTTATGTTGCTCTTGGTGAAAACTGCCCTCTCTCTGTGTGTGTGTGCCTTCTGTGGTCAGACTCAGCAGTGTTTTGGTGGAACTGCGTGGTTCCAAACAGTCTGTTAGCAGCACGCTAGCAGGGACGCTGACAGAGGTGTGCTGTGTGTATGGAAAGCCGCTCTTAGATTACCTACAGAAAAAGCTTTCTCTTAGTGTATAGCAGGCAGCAGAGCATTAACTGCAGCGTGCTGTGACTGATGTGTTTACAGTGCTCGTTTGGGAGGAACATGTCTTTACACGCTTGTTAATGATTGTAATTCTGGCCTTCTATGTATTGAAGCTTTAACCATCAAGTGTAGGTGTTGAGTTTCAAAATACATTACCAACATTTTCCGAGTGGATTTGTCAACTATCAGAGGAGCATTTATTTTGACCTTGCCTGTTTAACCTAACAGTTTTAGGGGCTTGAACATTTTCTTAACAGGACTTTTACTTTGAAAAGAGCCCCTGGGCTGCGGCTTCTATTTCGTAACATTTCTTATTTTCTTTCCATTCTTTTGTGTGAAAAGTGGCTTTCCAGTAAAAAGGATGAATAACGGAGAGGATATGTCTGTACCCGTTTATCATGCGGTGCCCTTTGATTAATGCTTTCATTATGCGTGTGTCGGCATCATCCGCTGACTGTTTTCTCTCTGTTAAAACCAAATACCTCTGCTGTCAGCATGCAGGCCCAGTGAAGAATCATGATAATAATAATTAACTCATAAATATGAGTTTTATGAGTCACCTCACTGCTGCGGTCACCGGCGATCGCACCCCCTTTTCACCAAGGCGATAACATCTCTCCAAAGACGTCTCCTTTTCTCTCTCTCTGTTTTCTCTCTCTTTATCTCCCAATGCCCAGTACAGTAACTCCTGAGTCTTTGGATTTTTCTGTTTTTCACAATTGTTCGCACCCTCTTTTTCCCATCGATGACATTGAGCAAGAAGTTTGTTTAAAAAAAAAACATGTTGTAGGACTTTTTGTTGACTCATTGTTGTTCATTCACTTGTTCTCCCCCTAATTCTCTCCCACAGTTCCGTGCTGCAGGCTGGATGTGACTCTGTGAATGTATGAGTGCAGGATTGCGTAAGTCTGTTTCCTGTGGATAGCCCTGGCAGACAAATGACTGTAAATGTTTGGAGAAGTGTAGGTGTGTTGATAGCGATACAGGTTGAGGTAAACAGATGCAGCGTCAGTGTAATCTAAGTCAGACAGGGTCAGAGTGAGGAGGTGAGTGTATAGAGGGAACTGGGATGGACACTATTTATTTACACACTCACTGCAAAGTCCCCCTCCTGATCAAACAGATGTGCAGATGTTGAGCCTCTTGCTCTCTGTCAGACACACACATGTGCTCACGCACACACACACATTATAAACACAGGATTATATCTGTGACCCCTGTACAAGTGTGGTGGGTTGTAAGTGGGGTACTGCTCCTCCCCCCATGCTAACAGACTGACAGCAACACAGCTGTGCTGAAAATAATGTCTCAACCCTAGTATTCTAACCAATTCTAACCATTCTAACCACTGCTAGGTACTCCTAGAGCCTTTCCAATGTTTTATACAAAACTTAAGATACCACACCCTGGCTGGAAACTATGTAACAATGGCATTTAGGACTGACTGAATATCCATAGCTATGATGTACCGCTGAAGTCAACAGTGCAGAATGTGCAGTCGCAAAGCAACAACACACACAGCTAATAGTCTAAAAATATACTATCAGTCAAATGGTTTGGTCCCTGTCTAATAAACACTTCCTCTTCCTTGCCCTTGTTAGAGTGATGTAAAGAACCAATGATTGAGATCATCTGCATACTGAGGCAGTGACCTGAGGACCAGGGCTCTACATGGTACAATACTGACTCCTACTGGTTCACTGTAGAACTGTCTGGACGGACAAGCTGTCAACAACTGAGAGGCTCTCGCATCCACACACACACATTTTCTCACATGGCCTCACACACTCATACACCCGCCCATACATAAATGTTTTTAAACACACTAGTTAGGTCAGAGCACACACACCCATTTCCAAACACACCCACTCAAACTTATTCAGATTCACAGTGAATGAAGGCACAACTCTTATTGTGAAAAAGCCCTCCCTCCATTCCTTTGTACTGCTCATACGTATTCACTGCTCCCTCTCTCCCATCCTTTTTCTCCCCCCTTCTTTCTCTCGCTCCTCCTCTCTCGCCCCTCTTGCGCCCTTCTCTCTCTCCCCCTCCCGATGTGTGAGACACGGAAACCAGAATCAGATGGGCTAGTTTAACCCTTTAAACACAACACTTTTTTTCTCAATTTGAGATTAATTATTTGGAAGAATGACCAGACTCTGATAGTGAGTTGTTTTGCTCAGATTATCATTTGGTACACACTTTGGTTCACTTAGTCCAGAAAATGTCTATTGCCTCAGGAAGTTCTCTCTCAGCTGGAACCAGCAGAGTAAATGAGGAGTGGGTGTCGGGGCTGTAATCTTTGGCTTTACCAGAATGTAGTGTACCAGAATTATCTGTGTGAATTTGTGTGAGTGATTCATAATCCCTCTGTCTGTGAGAAAAGTGCGGGAGGTTTTACATGGCCCAGGGTTTTTTATTTATTTAACCCTTAACTAGGCAAGTCAGTTAAGAACAATTGTGTGCCGCCCTACGGGGCTCCCGATCAAACCCGGTACTGTAGTGATGCCTCAGACCACTAAGGTACCTTGTGGCTGAATAGTAACTCTCATCTGGTGAATTACGCCATAATGTGCTGCAGCCCATGTAGCAGAAACAGAAAACAGCTTCACCAATTCTCCCCAGTGTCCAAACACTTGGACGTGAACTACTTTAATACATACACACTCATTACATAAAGAATTTGAGGTTATTGAACTTGAAGTTCATGACATAAACTAAAAGTTTTCACATATGGATTATTGAGCATTATAAACTGGGTGGTTCGAGCCCTGAATGCTGATTTGGCTGACAGCCGTGGTATATCAGACCGTATACCACGGGTATGACGGAACATTTATTTTTACTGATCTAATTAAGTTGGTAACCAGTTTATAATAGCAATAAGGCACCCCGGGGGTTTGTGGAATATGGCCAATATACCATGGCCACGGGCTGTGTCCAGGCACAGATGCCTTGTGCCTAAGAACAGCCCATAGCTATGGTACAGTGCCTTGCGAAAGTATTCGGCCCCCTTGAACTTTGCGACCTTTTGCCACATTTCAGGCTTCAAACATAAAGATATAAAACTGTATTTTTTTGTGAAGAATCAACAACAAGTGGGACACAATCATGAAGTGGAACGACATTTATTGGATATCTCAAACTTTTTTAACAAATCAAAAACTGAAAAATTGGGCGTGCAAAATTATTCAGCCCCCTTAAGTTAATACTTTGTAGCGCCACCTTTTGCTGCGATTACAGCTGTAAGCTGTAAGTCAGCTGTAAGTCGCTTGGGGTATGTCTCTATCAGTTTTGCACATCGAGAGACTGACATTTTTTCCCATTCCTCCTTGCAAAACAGCTCGAGCTCAGTGAGGTTGGATGGAGAGCATTTGTGAACAGCAGTTTTCAGTTCTTTCCACAGATTCTCGATTGGATTCAGGTCTGGACTTTGACTTGGCCATTCTAACACCTGGATATGTTTATTTTTGAACCATTCCATTGTAGATTTTGCTTTATGTTTTGGATCATTGTCTTGTTGGAAGACAAATCTCCGTCCCAGTCAGTCTCAGGTCTTTTGCAGACTCCATCAGGTTTTCTTCCAGAATGGTCCTGTATTTGGCTCCATCCATCTTCCCATCAATTTTAACCATCTTCCCTGTCCCTGCTGAAGAAAAGCAGGCCCAAACCATGATGCTGCCACCACCATGTTTGACAGTGGGGATGGTGTGTTCAGCTGTGTTGCTTTTACGCCAAACATAACATTTTGCATTGTTGCCAAAAAGTTCAATTTTGGTTTCATCTGACCAGAGCACCTTCTTCCACATGTTTGGTGTGTCTCCCAGGTGGCTTGTGGCAAACTTTAAACAACACTTTTTATGGATATCTTTAAGAAATGGCTTTCTTCTTGCCACTCTTCCATAAAGGCCAGATTTGTGCAATATACGACTGATTGTTGTCCTATGGACAGAGTCTCCCACCTCAGCTGTAGATCTCTGCAGTTCATCCAGAGTGATCATGGGCCTCTTGGCTGCATCTCTGATCAGTCTTCTCCTTGTATGAGCTGAAAGTTTAGAGGGACGGCCAGGTCTTGGTAGATTTGCAGTGGTCTGATACTCCTTCCATTTCAATATTATCGCTTGCACAGTGCTCCTTGGGATGTTTAAAGCTTGGGAAATCTTTTTGTATCCAAATCCGGCTTTAAACTTCTTCACAACAGTATCTCAGACCTGCCTGGTGTGTTCCTTGTTCTTCATGATGCTCTCTGCGCTTTTAACGGACCTCTGAGACTATCACAGTGCAGGTGCATTTATACGGAGACTTGATTACACACAGGTGGATTGTATTTATCATTAGTCATTTAGGTCAACATTGGATCATTCAGAGATCCTCACTGAACTTCTGGAGAGAGTTTGCTGCACTGAAAGTAAAGGGGCTGAATAATTTTGCACGCCCAATTTTTCAGTTTTTGATTTGTTAAAGTGTGAAATATCCAATAAATGTCGTTCCACTTCATGATTGTGTCCCACTTGTTGTTGATTCTTCACAAAAAAATACAGTTTTATATCTTTATGTTTGAAACCTGAAATGTGGCAAAAGGTCGCAAAGTTCAAGGGGGCCGAATACTTTCGCAAGGCACTGTATATTGGCCATATACCACACCCCCTCGTGCCTTACTGCTTAAATAGACAAATGCCATAGAATATGGAGTTTAGTAAGTAATGGTACATTACTGAATAATGTATTCTGGGTTTGAGGGGTTGTGCTTGTTATATGTGACACAATGTGTGTGTCGTGTGCCTGGCGGTCTGATTGCAGCCACAGTGACCAGTGTGTGGCTGGCGTCGGTGACAGGGTGGAACGTGGGGCTGTGTGTGTCTGTGTTTATGTCCTGTATACACAGTCTCCACTAAATTACAGCCACTGAACCCAGAGGTCAGACCAACACAACCTCAGAGAGAGAGAGTCAAATGGGGGAGGGAGAGAGAAAGAAAGAGGGTAGCTAGAAAAAAAGAGGGGAGGAGAGATGGGAAGATTCAGAGAATTACAACTACCAAAGATTATTATTCCAACGCTATACAGCAAATGCTCTGGAAAATAACAAACCTGAAAACACCATCCAACCTGGAACTGATTGAGTAATGTTTAGTCTGAAGCTATATTTTATATTCAAAAGCCAAGAAGAAAAATGCATCACTTTACTTTATAAGGACTGAATGCTAAATTAAGGCTGCCAAGCTTGATACAGCTTCAATTAGCACTGACGTGAGAGGTGTCAAAGTCCTTTAGCCCAACAATGGCAGGAGAGTCCAACAGTCTACTCCAACCAAATGGAGAGGCCTTAGAAGATGTCTCCCGCTGTTCAGAGGTAATTAAAATACAGTACCCTGTGAATGATAAGACACAAAAAGAGCACAAAATGAAGCTCCTTGTGGAAAATCGAGAGACACTTTTTGCTGACTATTATAAAAATGGAAAATCAGCAACCTCATCTTCCACACAAACCATCCCCTGGCATAGCACAGTGCTATATTAGCACACTACCCCTCAGGAGAAGCTCTCCCTTGAGAAAGATACCCTCACGCCGAGCGGGTCAGACCAGACCTCATCATTATATAACCCCACAGACGAGCAACCCCAAGCGGAAAGTCAACCTCCCAGCACGGAGTACTACTCCTTCATTGAAATTAAGGATACATTTATCCAGCTGGAGGTAAGGCAGGTGGAGCTGGAACAGCAGGTGATTACACTCCAGTCAAGCACAGACCCAGACAACAGTCCAGCACAACAACACCCCCTTAACCAGACCCGGAGAGATGGAGGTAGAGAGAGACATATCTACACTCTGGACAGTGGTGAGACAACTTCAACAGGAGGAAAAGCAGGAGCAGGAGAAGAACAGAGCACGAGATGAGAGGATCAGACTGCTGGAGGAGAGGGTGAGGGGGATGGCATGTGACAGAGAACAACCCACTAGAGAGGTGGTCACCCCCACAGAGAAGCCAGCAGAACAGCCTACCTCAGCTCCCGACAAAAGTCTCGACACCACAGCAGAACAGACAAATGAAGAACCCAAAGCCTACGGGATCTTACCCCCTCTGAGCACCACCACCCCACCCCCCCTGTCAGCCACCCTGATACCCCTCCTGACAACTACATTGACTGAGGACAAACACAAGACACTGATTGTACTCCTTATGGACTCAAATGGGAAATGTATACAAAAAATCATATTTTTTCCCAAACACAGTGTGTCTAAAATCTTGTGTCCAAATACCCAGCACACCCTAGACCTTCTGTCTGAGAACCAACTAGGTTCACCCAGCCACATAATAATACACACAGGCACAAACGACCTGAGAACACAGCAGGAAAGGATGGCCACAGCACTGACGGGAGTGATTGAAAAAGCTTCTTCTACTTTCCCCAATGCACAAAAATCTCCACCCTGCTACCATACAGCAGGTAAACGCAAGTTTTTCCCGTTACACAAAACCACCAGCCACCCCCCCCCCCCCTCCCCCAGGTCAACCATTCCCACACACAATTTAGGCCCCCTCAGATCAGACCTATGCCCCACCTGCCCACCCCAGGGCCTCAACATGGAAGTCACACATATGCCCAGGCCGTAAGCAGGCCCAAACCCCACTCTTACACTAGCCCAAGCCGATAGCATGTACCAGAAGCTCAGCAGGCTCTGCTCACACTTACTAGTCTAAAACCAAACCACACAACCAACAACATTGGACACTTTATGGAACACAAAGCCTTCACTATCTCATCCTGGAATATCCCAGGCCTAAGGTAATCTGCCTTTGGCCTAAAGAGCAGGAACCTGGACTTCATCAAAGAAATCAGAAATACAGACATTGTCATCCTACAAGAAACATGGTATAGAGGAGACGGACCCACTGGTTGCCCTCTAGGTTACAGAGAGCTGGTAGTCCCATCCACCAAACTACCAGGTGTGAAACAGGGAAGGGACTCAGGGGGTATGCTAATTTGGTATAAAGCAGACCTAACTCACTCCATTAAATTAATCAAACAGGAACATTTAACATTTGGCCAGAAATTCCAAAGGAAATTATCTTAAACCACTTGAAAATATGGGGCACTATTTTTATTTTGGGAAAAATAATGTTCCCAAAGTAAACCGCCTATTTCTCAGGACCAGATGCTAGAATATGCATATAATTGACAGCTTATGATGGGAAACACTCTAAAGTTTCCAAAACTGTCAAAATATTGTCTGTGTAACAGATCTGATATTGCAGGCGAAAGCCTAAGAAAAATCCAATCAGGAAGTGACTCATGTTTTGAAACCGTTGTGTTCCTATGAACCCCTATTGGCCACTGAAAGGGATATCAACCAGATTCCTTTTTCTACGTATTCCCTAAGGTGTCTACAGCATTGTGACGTAGTTTCACGCCTTTATGTTGAAGAATGAGCGTAAACGACTACATTGCGTAAGTGGCCAGCTGAGGGCTTTCAGAGTGATTCTTGCATAAAAGACAGAGGTAGTCATTTTTCCTCTCGCTCCTACTGAAAAGCCAATTGTCGTGACCGCTATTTCCGGTGGATTTCTGAACATAACGTGACAAGCAAACGGAGGAATTTTGGGTATAAAAATAATCTTTATGGAACAAAAGGAACATTTGCTGTCTAACTGGGACTCTCGTCAGTGAAAACATCCGAAGATCATCAAAGGTAAACGGTTAATTTGATTGCTTTTCTGATTTTTGTGACCAAGCTTCCTGCTGCTAGCTGGACATAATGCTATGCTAGGCTATCGATAAACTTACAAAAACGCTTGTCTTGCTTTGGCTGTAAATTTCAAAATCTGAGATGACAGGATGATTAACACTATCTTTCACTTGTGATTTCATGAATATGAATATTTTCTAGTAATCATTTTTGATCATTGCGCTATGCTAATTAGTGTAGTTGATGACAATTCTCCCGTGTCCGGGATGGGTAGTTCCAAGATTAACCAAGAAAAATGTCCTCCTGTGTGCTACCAATATCCCCCTACTAGAATCCCCATACTTTAATGAAGACAGCTTCTCCATCCTGGAGGGGGAAATCAATCATTTCCAGGCCCAGGGACTTGTACTAGTCTGTGGCGACCTAAATGCCTGAACTGGACAAGAACCTGACACCCTCAGCACACAGGGGGGCAAACACCTGCCTGGAGGTGACAGCATTCTCTCCCCCAAATGCCCCCCTAGGCACAACTATGTGACAACATAACCAACAAAAACGGGTCACAACTCCTTTAGCTCTGTCGAACGTTGGGTATGTACATAGTCAATGGTAGGCTTCGAGGGGACTCCTACGGTAGGTACACCTATAGCTCATCTCTTGGCAGTAGTATTGTGGACTACTTTATCACTGACCTCAACCCAGAGTCTCTCAGAGCGTTCAGTCAGCCCACTGACACCCCTATCAGATCACAGCAAAATCAAAGTCTACTTGAGCAGAGAAATTCTCAATCATGAGGCATCAAAGCCAAAGGAACTGAGTAATATTAAGAAATGTTATAGATGGAAGGAATGTAGTGTGGAAACCTACCAAAAAAAACAATTAGGCAACAACAAATTCAATCCCTTTTAGACAACTTCCTGGACAAAATGTTCCACTGTAAGAGTGAAGATGTAAACTTGGCAGTAGAAAATCTTAACAGTATATTTGACTTCTCAGCTTCCCTGTCACATCTAAAAATCTCAAATAGAAAACTGAAGAAAATTAACAACAATGACAAATTGTTTGATGAAGAATGCAAAAGTCGAAGAAATTGAGAAACCTGTCCAACCAAAAACATAGAGACCCGAAAAACCTGAATCTATGCCTTCAAGACTACCAGAACCCACTGGATTCTCCAATTACCTTGCATGAGCAAGTACAAGTACAATATACAAACCCTCCAACACATATCCCACGGTTGTTATTGGGGTCAATCTGTTTCCAGCTACAATATTAATTTACAACATTAACAATGTCTACACTGTATTTCTGATCAATTTGATGTTATTTTAATGGACAAAAAATGTGATTTTCTTTCAAAAACAATGACATGTCTCAAATACCACAAACTTTTGAACGGTAGTGTATATGTACATATTACCTTAATTACCTTGGCACCGGTGCCCCTGCACATTGACGGTACAACCTGTACATAGCCCCGCTATTGTTATTTACTGCTGCTCTTTAGTAATTTGTTATTCTTATCTCTTCCTTTTAGGTATTTTCTTAACTGCATTGTTGGTTAAGGGCTTGTAAGTAAGCATTTCACTGTAATGTCTACATATGTTGTATTCGGCGCATATGACAAATACAATTTGATTTGAATATGTCCCTGGCCGAGGAGAGTGTCCAGGCCAAGCCAGCTGGGCAGAAACGGGCCGGCCTCAACGCTTTTAAATGCAGGGCTCATTTATAGGGAAGATTTATGACCCCATGTTTCTATAAACATAATAGGCAGCAGGCTGATGGGCCTGAGTAGACTTCACCTTACCTTTAAGAGATTTTCCATCCCCCTCCTGGAGTCCCTATCACTCCATCTCTCACTTTTTATTTCATTCTAAGTGCATATGTATCCAACAATCTGTCTCTCTAAATCGACCTACTGTATCTCTCAACATATTTTTCTTTGTTTCTCTTCATTTTCCTGTCCATCTCAACCCCATTTTTCTCTCACTTTTCTCACTCACTTTGATAGTGATATCCTACACTGAGGATACCAAACATTAACAACTCCTTCGTAATGTTGAGTTGCACCTCCCCCTTTTGCCCTCAGAACTCAATTTGTTGGGGCATGGAATCTACAAGATGTCAAAAGCATGACACAAACTGGTGAGCCTGGCACCTACTACCATACCCCGTTCAAAGGCACTTAAATCTTTTTCTTGCCCATTCACCCACTGAATTCCACACCTACACAATCCATGTCTCAATTGTCTCCAGGCTTAAAAATCCTTCTTTAACTGGTCTTCGCTCCTTCATCTACATTGATTGAAATAGATTTAACAAGTGACACCAATAAGGGATCATATAGCTTTCACCTGGATTCACCTGATCAGTCTATGTCATTGAAAGAGCAGGTGTTCTTAATGTTTTGTACACTCAGTGTATGTCATGTCCATTTTGAGTCTCGGTACCAGGTCGTATTGTATGATGTGTGTTTGTGAACCTGTTCCAGAGCCTGACAGACAGCACAGAGACCGACTGACTCTGACCACTTTAGAGCAGAGCCTTTGATCCTCACAGAAGAGGCCATGTTAGGTGCCAATGGGTGTAAGATGTGTTTTACATGAGATAATTCACTGATGGGCAGCTCTCTTAACCCTGAGAGAGAGAGAGGACCTGTGTACTTACTGTAAGATGGAAAAACAGTAAGCCTGTGTTTAGAAGCACCGATGGAAAGAGTTGAATATAGATGCTATGGTGCATCATTGTTATGTCTATGTATGAGTAGAGATATTCTAATGCAAATCCAATTCCATTTCCCTTCTCGGCTCGCTTCTCTTATCTCCCTCTTGGTTTTATATTGTAAGCAGGCTGGCCAGATGCAAATGTGTCAGAGATAGAAAGCAATGCCCTGTTTGTGCACTACACCTTCACACTCACACTAGAACTACTGTGTATAGGTAAGCTCTGTGACCAGTTTCTCAGCCATTCTTCCTCATTTCATCTACAGTATGAGTGTGTACAGTGCTAGTAGTCAGTGTTTTATAGTCTTATTTCTGCTCTCCTCTAAAGACTGATTTCCACACCGCTCACACTGGACAGAGTAATGGCCCTGAAAAGAGACAAAGATAAACTTTAGTTTTCCATTTCTGACTGAACTGAATAAAACATTTCCATCTTCCGGTGAATGGGCTTGGATTCATATTGGTCATGGTTGTCTCTGTGGGTTACAGTGTGCAGTGTGTTTTGTCCTGCTTTTGGTGTTGTTTACATGTTCAAAGCCCTGCTGCTCTCTTTGGAGTGTGGCTGCAGTTGATTATGTTTTCCTTTTCTGCTCCAACATATCAATAAAAAGCAAACCATGCTCACTAGAATTTAGCTCTGAGAACTTAATCGTCTCTTCTCTTCATCTCAAGATTTATGCCTTATGTTGTCAGCATGTTGCCTGTCTCTCTTCCAGCTGCATATGTCTGTTGGGCTCACACAACAATTTGCATTCACGTCGTACGTGTCCGTTTCAGTCAAATTCTAAATAGATTTTCATCCTTGTAGCCATAGCGATGGCAAGCTGTCAGTGATCCAAAGAAAAGTGACTCTCGACCAGTGTAGTGTCCTGCTCTGAACCTCTCCAACCTGTCCCTAAAGCTCGGTTCTCCCTCCCTTCTCCCCTGTCCCTTCCCCCCACTTTATTCCCCGCTGTCTCCCCCTCTCTGCTCCTGAGCCCAGAAAAAGGTTCATTGTGCAGAGCAGCAGCAGTGAGTGTTCAAGGCCTGGTTTTCGTTAGCTTTGCGCCATCTGAAACACTCACCTTCCTCTAGGGACTATATCTGGAGCTGGTTTCCTGTTCAGGCTGGCCGCGCAGCGCTGTGCTTGCCTGGGGGAGGGGATTGGCCCCAGCACTGTGATTGGGTGAGATGGAGGCTTTATGAACCCCAGGATGGATGGATGGATGAGAGAGAGAGAGAATTTTAAGTAATGGCATTATTTCAGTAATTGCACTCCCTAATATTACCGCTGTTTGACAGTATTGCCATGGTTATTCTGTAATTGTGTATAATGATAGCATTAGTGCATGGAGACAGGACCAGTAGATCCAGTAATGATAGCATTAGTGCATGGAGACAGGACCAGTTGATCCTGTAATGATAGCATTAGTGCATGGCGACAGGACCAGTTGATCCTGTAATGATAGCATTAGTGCATGGCGACAGGACCAGTAGATCCAGTAATGATAGCATTAGTGCATGGCGACAGGACCAGTAGATCCAGTAATGATAGCATTAGTGCATGGCGACAGGACCAGTAGATCCTTTAATGATAGCATTAGTGCATGGCGACAGGACCAGTAGATCCTGTAATGATAGCATTAGTGCATGGCGACAGGACCAGTTGATCCTGTAATGATAGCATTAGTGCATGGCGACAGGACCAGTTGATCCTATAATGATAGCATTAGTGCATGGCGACAGGACCAGTAGATCCTGTAATGATAGCATTAGTGCATGGCGACAGGACCAGTTGATCCTGTAATGATAGCATTAGTGCATGGCGACAGGACCAGTTGATCCTGTAATGATAGCATTAGTGCATGGCGACAGGACCAGTAGATCCAGAAATGATAGCATTAGTGCATGGCGACAGGACCAGTAGATCCAGTAATGATAGCATTAGTGCATGGCGACAGGACCAGTAGATCCAGTAATGATAGCATTAGTGCATGGCGACAGGACCAGTAGATCCAGTAATGATAGCATTAGTGCATGGCGACAGGACCAGTAGATCCAGTAATGATAGCATTAGTGCATGGCGACAGGACCAGTAGATCCAGTAATGATAGCATTAGTGCATGGCGACAGGACCAGTTGATCCTGTAATGATAGCATTAGTGCATGGCTAGAGGACCAGTAGAGCCAGTAATGATAGCATTAGTGCATGGCGACAGGACCAGTAGATCCAGTAATGATAGCATTAGTGTATGGCGACAGGACCAGTTGATCCAGTAATGATAGCATTAGTGCATGGCGACAGGACCAGTAGATCCAGTAATGATAGCATTAGTGCATGGCGACAGGACCAGTAGATCCAGTAATGATAGCATTAGTGCATGGCGACAGGACCAGTAGATCCAGTAATGATAGCATTAGTGCATGGCGACAGGACCAGTAGATCCAGTAATGATAGCATTAGTGCATGGCGACAGGACCAGTAGATCCAGTAATGATAGCATTAGTGCATGGCTACAGGACCAGTAGATCCAGTAATGATAGCATTAGTGCATGGCGACAGGACCAGTAGATCCAGTAATGATAGCATTAGTGCATGGCGACAGGACCAGTAGATCCAGTAATGATAGCATTAGTGCATGGCGACAGGACCAGTAGATCCAGTAATGATAGCATTAGTGCATGGCGACAGGACCAGTAGATCCAGTAATGATAGCATTAGTGCATGGCGACAGGACCAGTAGATCCAGTAATCATAGCATTAGTGCATGGCGACAGGACCAGTAGATCCAGTAATCATAGCATTAGTGCATGGCGACAGGACCAGTAGATCCAGTAATGATAGCATTAGTGCATGGCGACAGGACCAGTAGATCCAGTAATGATAGCATTAGTGCATGGCGACAGGACCAGTAGAACCAGCAATGATGGCATTAGTGCATGGCGACAGGACCAGTAGAACCAGTAATGATAGCATTAGTGCATGGCGACAGGACCAGTAGAACCAGTAATGATAGCATTAGTGCATGGCTAGAGGACCAGTAGAACCAGTAATGATAGCATTAGTGCATGGCTAGAGGACCAGTAGATCCAGTAATGATAGCATTAGTGCATGGCTAGAGGACAAGTAGATCCAGTAATGGTGTGTATTAATAACATTAGCCTTTATCCAGCAGGCTACAGCTTCCTGTTAGGCTATTACTACAGTAATGATCTGGTTTGGGGCTGCTATCACGACAGGCACTAAAATAAGTCTCTTTTTACAGACTGGACCTAAAACTTTACCTGGATTTGGCAGCATACTTTTAGAGCCTGTCATGTGGATACTTTTATAGTGACAGGCAGGCTGAGGAGAAGGGCTCCATCAGAGGGGAGGGGGAGGTACAGGGGCATGGATGTCTGGCTCTAGTTTAGGGATGTCACTCTGGTATGGCCAGTTAATGGTCTGTCAGAATTACACAATACCTTGGCTTCGCACTGTTGGAGTCATTGTCTGTCAGCCATTGTATGGCCTTGGTTTCATGCATGTTAACATCAGAAGCCTCCTCCATAAGTTTGTTTTACTGACTGCTTTAGCACCCTCCGCCAACCCTGATGTCTTTGCCGTGTCTGAATCCTGGCTTAGGAAGGCCACCAAAAATTTGGAGATTTCAACATTTTCTGTCAAGATATAACTGCCAAAGGGGCAGGAGTTGCAATCTACTCCAGAGATAGCCTGCAAAGTTCTGTCATACTTTCCAGGTCTATGCCCAAACAGTTCGAGCTTCTAATTTTAAAAATGAATCTCTCCAGAATTAAGTCTCACTGTTTCCGCCTGTTTATAGACCCCCCTCAGCTCCCAGCTGTGCCCTGGACACCATATGTGAATTGATTGCCCCCCATCTATCTTCAGAGTTCGTTCTGTTAGGTGACCTAACCTGGGATATGCTTAACACCCCAGCAGCCTACAATCTAAGCTAGATGCCCTCAATCTCACACAAATGATCAAGAAACCCACCAGGTAGCAACCCTAAATCCGTAAACATGGTCACCCTCAGATCTTATCCTGACCAGGCCTTTTTAATCGACCTGGCCTGGGTATCCTGGAAGGATATTAACCTCATTCCGTCACTCGAGGATGCCTAGTCGTTCTTTAAAAGTAATTTCCTCACCATCTTAAATAAGCATGCCCCTTTCAAAAAATGTAGGACTAAGAACAGATATAGCCCTTGTTTCACTCCAGGCCTGACTTCCCTCGACCATCACAAAAACATCCTGTGGCTTTCTGCACTAGCATCGAATAGTCCCCGCGATATGCAACTTTTCAGGGAAGTTAGGAACCAAAACACGCAGTCAGTCAGTTTTAGATTAACTAACTTCTTAGTAATGACTCGGGACGTCGGTTTTGATACGAAAGCTTATTTTAGTAAGAATACTTGTTTACGTTACATTTAACAACAATTGTTTTGGTACAGAGCAATGCAGGTAAGATGCTATCGGAAAGTCAGCCACAATCACTAGCACCTGCACATAATTGGCGCGTTATCACTAATTTCTCTCGCAAGGCATTCTGGGACTTGCAGTCAAAAAGCGTAATTCAACACAACCCAATACAATTACATATGCAAATAAATCTAAAGAAATATCTTTAGATACAGCTCAAAGAATAAACTTAAACATTAACTCTGTAACACATTAAAGTTACAACATCCTCCTCCCCCCCAATGAACAATTGTGTTCATCTAGATCTCTAGGCAGTATATCAACTGAATAGGTCTTCTCAACAAAGTCCCTGAAGCAGTACGAACTGAACATGATCTAACTAAGCCATCTCGGCCTGGAAACAGTTCCTAAATCTTTCCTAGTTTCCAGGTTTGTCTGGGTAGGTTATCTTCTCCAATGAGTACAACGTCACCCGCTTTCAGTGGGGTGGGCTGTGGTGTGTCACAGCGGTGTGCTGACTTTAAATCCAGCAAGTAGTCTCTTCGCCAACTGTTCCAGAAACTGGTCACAAGTCTCTGCCTGTACTTCCATCTGTGTGTCATTTCCCGCTTGTGTAACGTTGGGTGCTGAGTGTCACTTGCTCCAGAATGCATCACCTTCTCATGGTGGTACTGTATCAGCATTTCTGAGTATCTGGACTTATTGGGCAGAACCCATGGGTGCTGCTCTCTGAATGTGAAGTTGGACTGTTGCAGTCTTCCTCCTACACTGAGCAGTTCGTGTTCATCCAGGAAAGGTTTCAGTTCTCTGATTTTACAGTCATTGTTTAGGCTTTTTCCTGCCTTCAGTAGTTTGATCTCCTGTCCGAAACTCTGTTGTTGTGTTACCTTAATCCAGTACTTTTCTGCATCGAACAGTTCGTCAACAGTCAGTTCACCTTGCATCTTTATGGTTGTACGAGCATTGGCTATGAATCTCTTTATCCAGGCGGTGACTCTGAACACTCTTTTCAGTTTGCTGTACCTTTCAAGCTCCAACACAGGTTCAGTGCTGTCTGTGCTGTTTGCTGCGAGTTGTACAGTAACCTGGCAACTGGGCTTGAGTTCTATATTCACCTCTTCCGGAACCTTGTTATCATCAGTCTCTTCGGACTGATTGAGTGATGTCAGAATTCTGGGTCCATTCCACCATAGCTCGCTCTGTGTCAAGTTTCTAACAGTTTGTCCTCTTGTAGGGAGGTCAGCTGGATTAGTTTTCCCTTCAATATGTGACCATGACTCTGGATTGGTCAAGGACTGGATCTCCGTCACTCTGTTCGCAACAAACTGTTTCCATTTCTGAGCTGAGCTGCAAATCCAACGCAGCACGATCATCGAGTCTGTTTTTCTTCCATTTTCAGTGTGGTCATCAAGTTGTTTGCTAGTCTCGCTCCAATCACAGCTCCCATGAGCTCCAGGCGTGGCAGCGTCATTTTCTTAAGTGGGGCTACCCTGGACTTGGATGCGACTAGACTTGTTGTTTCCCTGTCTTGTGAATCACCTTGCAAGTAAGCTACTGCACTGTAAGCCCTTTCACTTGCATCACAGAACACGTGTAGTTTCAGGGTGTGGTTATTCTGTGGCCGCATGTCTGTTAGGTACCACCTTGGTATGATGAGCTGGTGTAACTGGGGTAGTTCTGAACACCACTGTTGCCATTCTCGTGTCAGATCAGGTGGTAATTCTTCGTCCCAGCTGAGTCCACCCTCCCACATTTCCTGGAACATGCACTTGATCCTGATGGTGAAGGGAGTTAAGAAACCAAGAGGATCGAAGATACGTGCAGACGACTGCAGAACACTTCTCTTTGTGTTTTCCTTTTGCTTTAGAATGCTTAGTAACGGCCTGAGGTCAAACACACAAAGTCATCCGTTTCCGGCCTCCATACTAAACCTAAAACCTTCAGCACTACTCCTTGTGTTTCTAGCATCAACGGGTGGTCAGTTGTCGTACTCTCCTCCCATTTTGTTTTCAATTCAGGAGAATTGGTCATCCACTTGCAGAGGTCCATGCCTGCATTCGACAGCATTCGCTTTGCAGTTGTTGTCACAAGGTAAGCCTCTTCAACATTGCGTGAACTTCCAATGAAGTCATCTACGTAGAGTGACTCTCTCAGTATCTCTACAACTTCTGGTTGTACTGTTTCATATTGTTTCAGGTGCTTCCTGATTGTAGCTGCCAGCAAAAATGGACTTGGGGAAGCTCCAAATACCACTCTTTTCATCCTCAGCACACGCTCTTCATTTTCTCCCCTTGGTGGGCCAGTGAGCCATAGAAATCTCACGGCGTCTCTGTCTCTCTCTGCTAGGGATATCTGCAGGAAAGCTTTCTTGATGTCTGCCATGAATGCGATCTCATGTAGTCTGAACTTTATCAGAACGCTGAGCAGATCCGGATTCAGGTTCGGTCCTGTGAGTAGACAGTCATTGAGGGATGGACAGCCATCTTCATGGGACGAGGCATCAAATACCACTCTCAGTTTTGTTGTCACCTTATCTTCTCGGAGTACTGCATGGTGAGGTAAGTAGTATTTTACGTTGTCTGCACTTGATGCGTTGTCCTTGGGCACGTCCTCTGCCATATCTTGTTGTAAGTAGCCTTCTACTACTTCATTGTATCTGCTGTACAACGTCACATCCTTCTTCAGTCTTTTCTTCAGACATTCAAACCGTTTTTTGCCGATTCTATAGTTGTCTTGGAGTTCTGGCATTTCTCGTTTCCATGGCAACTCCACATGGTATCGCCCATCTTTGAAGGTGGTTGTTTCCTCAAACCTTTGTAGAGCCTCGGTTTCCTCTGGGTTCTGTGTTTTCTTGCTTAGAATACCCAAAGACTCAAGCTCCCAGAATGCATTCAGTTGCTTGGAGACTAGTGTGTCTTCATCAAGTGGGATGAACATGCAGGTTGCCTCGGCGAGACTTGACATGGACACGGGTCCCTGCACTGACCATCCAAAGGTGCTCTCTAAAGCAACTAGCGTCTCCGTCAGTCGCTCCACTCTGCCTGATACTATATGCCAGTAGTAGTCTGCTCCTATCAGGACAGAGAGTTCAGGATCATTGTCATCTCCTGGAAAGTCTGCGAGCTGCAGTCCCCTTTTACTGAGCTCATGCTGAACCCGTTCACCAGGAACCTTCATCACAGCTGTGCACACTTGTGGGGTTTCAATTGCCTCTATCTCTATTCTCTGCTGTTTGTCCCAGACGTTCTCCAAGATGACTTTCACTGTGTTGCATTGGGACGTTGCTGGGGCAGAGGAGCCAAACGTGTGAAGAGTGAGTGCCTCTTGTCTGATTACTGGTAGCTTCAAGCCCTTCACAAGGTTTTCATGTATGAAGCTTCTCTGACTGCCTCCATCTAGTAAGCAACGAGCTATCTTCCTGCCCGATGGGCCATCTACCCATGCCTTTGCTGTTTGTAGCAACACAGTGTTCTGTCCATCTGGTTTCATCTTCACTGAATGGGGAATAACTGAGGAAACAACAGCATCTACAGAAACAGTAGGGGGTTACACCTCACTCCTCTTACTGGTACAAACCGCAATGTGATGTCTGCTTCCACATGTTGCACATGACACATCTTTGACTTTACAGAATTTTGCTATGTGTCTCTGTCCTAAACATACAAAGCATCTTCCCATGTTCTTTAGTTTCTCTTTGCGTGTAGCAATATTGTAGTCAGGGCAGTTTTCTGATTTGTGGTCTGCACTGTCACAAAATAGACACGTTTGTTGTTCCTTCTGGCTGGATGTATGCAGTGCTGCAGCAGAGGGCATGTTGGGTCTTTTTGTTTTCATTTCATTGGAGAAGCATGACTTGTTTGGGGGGGCCTCTGTGCTCGCCAGAGGTAGCCTGACTGCCATTAGGTACCGAGATGAGATCCTCAGACCCCTTGTGAGACCATATGCTGGTGCGGTTGGCCCTGGGTTCCTCCTAATGCAAGACAATGCTAGACCTCATGTGGCTGGAGTGTGTCAACAGTTCCTGCAAGAGGAAGGCATTGATGCTATGGACTGGCCCGCCCGTTCCCCAGACCTGAATCCAATTGAGAACATCTGGGACATCATGTCTCGCTCCATCCACCAACGCCACGTTGCACCACAGACTGTCCAGGAGTTGGCGGATGCTTTAGTCCAGGTCTGGGAGGAGATCCCTCAGGAGACCATCCGCCTCCTCATCAGGAGCATGTCCAGGCGTTGTAGGGAGGTCATACAGGCACGTGGAGGCCACACACACTACTGAGCCTCATTTTGACTTGTTTTAAGGACATTACATCAAAGTTGGATCAGCCTGTAGTGTGGTTTTCCACTTTCATTTTCAAATCCAGACCTCCATGGGTTGATAAATTTGATTTCCATTGATCATTTCTGTGTGAATTTGTTGTCAGCACATTCAACTATGTAAAGAAAAAAGTATTTAATAAGAATATTTCATTCATTCAGATCTAGGATGTGTTATTTTAGTGTTCCCTTTATTTTTTTGAGCAGTGTAATGATGAGGTATGTGAGGTAGATATGTACATGAAGGCAGGGTAAAGTGACTAGGCATCAGGATATATAATAATAATAATAATAATAATAATAATAATAATAATAATAATAATAATGTATTTGAGGTAGATATGTACATGAAGGCAGGGTAAAGTGACTAAGCATCAGGATAAATAATAATAATAATAATAATAATAATAATAATGTATTTGAGGTAGATATGTACATGAAGGCAGGGTAAAGTGACTAGGCATCAGAATAGATAATAATAAGGTATTTGAGGTAGATATGTACATGAAGGCAGGGTAAAGTGACTAGGCATCAGAATAGATAATAATGAGGTATTTGAGGTAGATATGTACATGAAGGCAGGGTAAAGTGACTAGGCATCAGGATAGATAATAATAAGAGTAAAATAAGGAACAGAGTAGCAGCAGCAAATTATGATTTTAAAAGTGTGTGTGTTTGTTGTCGGTATATGAATGTGTATGGGTTGTGTGTGTGTGTGTAGTCTAGTGAGTGTGTGTTTGTTGTCGGTATATGAATGTGTGTGTGTAGTCTAGTGAGTGTGCGTTTGTGTTGTCGGTATATGAATGTGTATGGGTTGTGTGTGTGTGTGTAGTCTTGTGAGTGCGTTTGTTGTCGGTATATGAATGTGTATGGGGTGTGTGTGTGTAGTCTAGTGAGTGTGTGTTGTCGGTATGGGTTGTGTATGTGTGTGCGTGTGTAGTCTAGTGAGTGTGCGTAGCGTTAGTGCAAGATAAAGTCAGTCCAGATAGTTTGGGTACCATTAATTCACTATTTAGCTGTCACATGGCTTGGTGATAGAAGCTGTCTCATTGCTTGGTGATAGAAGCTGTCTCATGGCTTGGTGACAGAAGCTGTCTTTTTTATTTTATTTTATTTCACCTTTATTTAACCAGGTAGGCTAGTTGAGAACAAGTTCTCATTTACAACTGCGACCTGGCCAAGATAAAGCATAGCAGTGTGAACAGACAACACAGAGTTACACATGGAGTAAACAATGAACAAGTCAATAACACAGTAGAAAAAAAAGAAAAAGAAAGAGTATATACATTGTGTGCAAAAGGCATGAGGAGGTAGGCGAATAATTAAAATTTTGCAGATTAACACTGGAGTGATAAATGATCAGATGGTCATGTACAGGTAGAGATACTGGTGTGCAAAAGAGCAGAAAAGTAAATAAATATAAACAGTATGGGGATGAGGTAGGTAAATTGGGTGGGCTGCAGCTGCAGCGATCGGTTAGCTGCTCAGAGAGCAGATGTTTGAAGTTGTTGAGGGAGATAAAAGTCTCCAACTTCAGCGATGACATCGCCGAAGTCGAGGATCGGTAGGATAGTCAGTTTTACTAGGGTAAGTTTGGCGGCGTGAGTGAAGGAGGCTTTGTTGCGGAATAGAAAGCCGACTAGATTTGATTTTAGATTGGAGATGTTTGATATGAGTCTGGAAGGAGAGTTTACAGTCTAGCCAGACACCTAGGTACTTATAGATGTCCACATATTCTAGGTCGGAACCATCCAGGGTGGTGATGCTAGTCGGGCGTGCGGGTGCAGGCAGCGAACGGTTGAAAAGCATGCATTTGGTTTTACTAGCGTTTAAGAGCAGTTGGAGGCCACGGAAGGAGTGTTGTATGGCATTGAAGCTAGTTTGGAGGTTAGATACCACAGTGTCCAAGGAAGGGCCGGAAGTATACAGAATGGTGTCGTCTGCATAGCGGTGGATCAGGGAATCGCCCGCAGCAAGAGCAACATCATTGATATATACAGAGAAAATAATCAGCCCGAGAATTGAATCCTGTGGCATCCCCATAGATACTGCCAGAGGACCCGACAACATGCCCTCCGATTTGACACACTGAACTCTGTCTGCAAAGTAGTTGGTGAACCAGGCAAGGCAGTCATTAGAAAAACCGAGGCTACTGAGTCTGCCGATAAGAATATGGTGATTGACAGAGTCGAAAGCCTTGGCCAGGTCGATGAAGACGGCTGCACAGTACTGTCTTTTATCGATGGCGGTTATGATATCGCGGTTATGGTACCTTGAGTGTGGCTGAGGTGCACCCGTGACCGGCTCGGAAACCAGATTGCACAGCGGAGAAGGTACGGTGGGATTCGAGATGGTCAGTGACCTGTTTGTTGACTTGGCTTTCGAAGACCTTAGATAGGCATGGCAGGATGGATATAGGTCTGTAACAGTTTGGGTCCAGGGTGTCTCCCCCTTTGAAGAGGGGGATGACTGCGGCAGCTTTCCAATCCTTGGGGGATCTCTAATGATATGAAAGAGGTTGAACAGGCTGGTAATAGGGGTTGCGACAATGGTGGCGGATAGTTTCAGAAATAGAGCGTCCAGATTGTCAAGCCCAGCTGATTTGTACCGGTCCAGGTTTTGCAGCTCTTTCAGAACATCTGCTATCTGGATTTGGGTAAAGGAGAACCTGGAGAGGCTTGGGCGAGTAGCTGCGGGGGGTGCGGAGCTGTTGGCCGAGGTTGGAGTAGCCAGGAGGAAGGCATGGCCAGCCGTTGAGAAATGCTTGTTGAAGTTTTCGATAATCATGGATTTATCGGTGGTGACCGTGTTACCTAGCCTCAGTGCAGTGGGCAGCTGGGAGGAGGTGCTCTTGTTCTCCATGGACTTTACAGTGTCCCAGAACTTTTTGGAGTTAGAGCTACAGGATGCAAATTTCTGCCTGAAGAAGCTGGCCTTTGCTTTCCTGACTGACTGCGTGTATTGGTTCCTGACTTCCCTGAACAGTTGCATATCGCGGGGAGTATTCGATGCTATTGCAGTCCGCCACAGGATGTTTTTGTGCTGGTCGAGGGCAGTCAGGTCTGGAGTGAACCAAGGGCTATATCTGTTCTTAGTTATGCATTTTTTGAACGGAGCATGCTTATCTAAAATGGTGAGGAAGTTACTTTTAAAGAATGACCAGGCATCCTCAACTGACGGGATGAGGTCAATATCCTTCCAGGATACCCGGGCCAGGTCGATTAGAAAGGACTGCTCGCAAAGTGTTTTAGGGAGCGTTTGACAGTGATAAGGGGTGGTCGTTTGACTGCGGATGCGTAGCGGATACAGGCAATGAGGCAGTGATCGCTGAGATCCTGGTTGAAGACAGCGGAGGTGTATTTGGAGGGCCAGTTGGTCAGGATGACGTCTATGAGGGTGCCCTTGTTTACAGATTTAGGGTTGAACCTGGTGGGTTCCTTGTTGATTTGTGTGAGATTGAGGTTATCTAGCTTAGATTGTAGGACTGCCGGGGTGTTAAGCATATCCCAGTTTAGGTCACCTAACAGAACAAACTCTGAAGCTAGATGGGGGGGCGATCAATTCACAAATGGTGTCCAGGGCACAGCTGGGAGCTGAGGGGGGTCGGTAGCAGGCGGCAACAGGGAGAGACTTATTTCTGGAAAGAGTAATTTTTTAAATTAGTATGGCTTGGTGATAGAAGCTGTCTCGGAGCCTGTTAGCCCGTAAGCCGGTACCGTTTGCCAGACTGTAGCGGAGTGAATAGTCTATGGCTTGAGTAGCTGGAGTCTTTGGCAATTCTTCGGGCCTTCCTCTGACACTGCCTGATATAATTGTCCTGGATGGTAGGGTGCTCAGCCCCAGTGGTGAACTGGGCTGTCCACACTACCCTCTGAGGCGCTTGGCTATCAAGGGCGACGCATTTGCCATACAAAGTAGTGATGCAGCCGGTCAAGATGCTCTCGATGGTGCAGCTGTAGAACCTTTTGAGGTTCTGAGGGCCCATGACAAATCTATTAAGCCTCCTGAGGGGGAAGAAGCGCTGCCATGCCCTCTTCCTGACTGTGCAGGTGTGTGTGAACCATGTTAAGTTCTTAGTGAGTTGACGCCAAGGAACTTGAAGTTCACGACCCGCTCCACAACAGCCCTGGTGATGTGGATGGGGGCGTCCTTTCCTTTCTGACCTCCTTCCAATAGTCTCATTGCCGTCGGTGATCAGGCCTACTACTGTTGTCTTCAGCAAACTTGATGATGGTGTTGGAGTCGTGCATGGCCATTCAGTCGTGGGTGAACAGGGCGGACAGGAGGGGACTAAGCACACACCTGCTGTAAGAGTGGTACTGTACCTCTGTAGTGTTAATCATAGTGCAGTGATTGAGTGCCAAGCATTGTGGAGTGTGTGTTGGTGTGTGTCGTGTGGGAGAAAGCTGCAGTCAATCTTAAAGCTCCATATGTATACCTCTATTTCCTGTCCTGGCGCCACAGCAAGCAGCTTGACAGCAGCTTTTATATGTTTCCTGAAGGGACTGAGATTTACACACACACACACACACACACACACACACACACACACACACACACACACACACACACACACACACACCCAAAGGATAAAGAAAGAGAGTGAGTGGGGAGATGGAGGGGAAAATAAAGAGTAAAAGTGAAAGTGGGATCAAAAGAAGTACACTGAACAAAAATATAAACACAACATATAAAGTGTTGGTCCCATGTTTCATGAGCAGAAAAAAAAGATCCCAAAATGTTTTGTGCCTACAAAAGCTTTTTCTCTCAAATGTGGGGCACAAATTGGTTTACAGTACATCCCTGTTACAGAGCATTTCTCATTCACCAAGATAATCCATCCACCTGAAAGATGTGGCATATCAAGAAGCTGACTGATTAAACATCATAATTACACAGGTGCAAAGTAAGAGTAATTATGAAGGTTAGAGGAAGTGGTGAGAGACAGAAGTGGGAGGTAGAACAACAAACAGGATGGGTAAATAGGAAAGATAGATGCACACACAGAAACTTGGTATTTTTTAACCTTCCACAGATCCCATGACTGCTGGTCAGGGTGAATCACATGTAGAGCCTTCTTATTACCATGGCAAGGAGTTTTTCCTGGTCAGATCACATGGGAAACTGCTTCTATATCCAGGTCAAGTCATTCTCAGCCTCCTGTGTTGCTCCTGACTCCCTCTCAGTGCAGATGAGCTCCTGGACATGTGTGGACTGACTGAGCAGTACGATATCCATGGTTTCTCTGCTGAGTACAGAGTGATGACAGAGAGTGTATTTACTCTGCTCGTTTTACCATGAAACCCTGAAACCTCTCTACTCTACTCTCTACTCCTCTCTACTCTCTCCTCTCTTTCTCCTCTACTTTCTCCTCTCTACTCTCTCCTCTTTACTTTCTACTCTACTTTCTCCTCTCTACTCTCTCCTCTTTACTTTCTCCTCTTTACTTTCTCCTCTTTACTTTCTCCTCTTTACTTTCTCCTCTCTACTTTCTCCTCCACTTTCTCCTTTCTCCTCACTCTACTTTCTCCTCTACTTTCTCCTCTCTACTTTCTACACTCTACTTTCTACACTCTACTCTCTCCTCTCTACTTTCTCCTCTCTACTTTCTCCTCTCTCCTCTCTACTTTCTCCTCTCTCCTCTCTACTTTCTCCTCTCTCCTCTCTACACTCTACTTTCTCCTCTCTCCTCTCTACTTTCTCCTCTCTCCTCTCTACACTCTACTTTCTCCTCTCTACACTCTACTTTCTCCTCTCTCCTCTCTACACTCTACTTTCTCCTCTCTACTCTCTACTCCTCTCTACTTTCTACACTCTACTCTCTACTCTCTCCTCTCTACTTTCTACACTCTACTCTCTCCTCTACTTTCTACACTCGACTTTCTCCTTTCTACTCTCTCCTCTCTACACTCTACTTTCTCCTCTCTACTTTCTACTCCTCTCTACTTTCTACTCTCTCCTTTCTCCTCTCTACTTTCTCCTTTCTCCTCACTCTACTTTCTCCTCTCTACTCTCTCCTATCTACTTTCTACACTCTACTCTCTCCTCTCTACTTTCTCCTCTCTACTTTCTCCTCTCTACTTTCTACACTCTACTTTCTCCTTTATACTTTCTCCTCTCTAATTTATCCTCTACTCTCTCCTCTCTACACTCTACTTTCTCCTCTCTACTTTCTACTCCTCTCTCCTTTCTCCTCTCTACTTTCTCCTTTCTCCTCACTCTACTTTCTCCTCACTCTACTTTCTACTTTCTCCTCTCTACTTTCTCCTCTCTACTTTCTCCTCTCTACTTTCTCCTCTCTACTTTCTCCTCTCTCCTCTACACTCTACTTTCTCCTCTCTACTCCTTTCTACTCCTCTCTCCTTTCTCCTTTCTCCTCTCTACTTTCTACACTCTACTCTCTCCTCTCTACTTTCTACACTCTACTCTCTCCTCTCTACTTTCTCCACTCTACTTTCTCCTCTCTACTCTCTCTTCTTTACTTTCTCCTCTCTCCTCTCTACACTCTACTTTCTCCTCTCTACTCTCTACTCCTTTCTACTCCTCTCTACTTTCTACACTCTACTCTCTACTCCTCTCTACTTTCTACACTCTACTCTCTCCTCTACTTTCTACACTCGACTTTCTCCTTTCTACTCTCTCCTCTCTACACTCTACTTTCTCCTCTCTGCTTTCTACTCCTCTCTACTTTCTACTCTCTCCTTTCTCCTCTCTACTTTCTCCTTTCTCCTCACTACTTTCTACACTCTACTCTCTCCTCTCTACTTTCTCCACTCTACTTTCTCCTCTCTACTCTCTCTTCTTTACTTTCTCCTCTCTCCTCTCTACACTCTACTTTCTCCTCTCTACTCTCTACTCCTTTCTACTCTCTCCTCTCTACACTCTACTTTCTCCTCTCTACTTTCTACTCCTCTCTACTTTCTACTCTCTCCTTTCTCCTCTCTACTTTCTCCTTTCTCCTCACTCTACTTTCTCCTCTCTACTTTCTCCTCTCTACTCTCTCCTATCTACTTTCTACACTCTACTCTCTCCTCTCTACTTTCTCCTCTCTACTTTCTACACTCTAATTTATCCTCTACTCTCTCCTCTCTACACTCTACTTTCTCCTCTCTACTTTCTACTCCTCTCTCCTTTCTCCTCTCTACTTTCTCCTTTCTCCTCTCTACTTTCTCCTCACTCTACTTTCTACTTTCTCCTCTCTACTTTCTCCTCTCTACTTTCTCCTCTCTACTCCTTTCTACTCCTCTCTCCTTTCTCCTTTCTCCTCTCTACTTTCTACACTCTACTCTCTCCTCTCTACTTTCTACACTCTACTCTCTCCTCTCTACTTTCTCCACTCTACTTTCTCCTCTCTACTCTCTCTTCTTTACTTTCTCCTCTCTCCTCTCTACACTCTACTTTCTCCTCTCTACTATTCCTTTCTACTCTCTCCTCTCTACACTCTACTTTCTCCTCTCTACTTTCTACTCCTCTCTACTTTCTACTCTCTCCTTTCTCCTCTCTACTTTCTCCTTTCTCCTCACTCTACTTTCTCCTCTCTACTTTCTCCTCTCTACTCTCTCCTATCTACTTTCTACACTCTACTCTCTCCTCTCTACTTTCTCCTCTCTACTTTCTACACTCTACTTTCTCCTTTCTACTTTCTCCTCTCTAATTTATCCTCTACTCTCTCCTCTCTACACTCTACTTTCTCCTCTCTACTTTCTACTCCTCTCTCCTTTCTCCTCTCTACTTTCTCCTTTCTCCTCACTCTACTTTCTCCTCACTCTACTTTCTACTTTCTCCTCTCTACTTTCTCCTCTCTCCTCTACACTCTACTTTCTCCTCTCTACTCCTTTCTACTCCTCTCTCCTTTCTCCTTTCTCCTCTCTACTTTCTACACTCTACTCTCTCCTCTCTACTTTCTACACTCTACTCTCTCCTCTCTACTTTCTCCACTCTACTTTCTCCTCTCTACTCTCTCTTCTTTACTTTCTCCTCTCTCCTCTCTACACTCTACTTTCTCCTCTCTACTCTCTACTCCTTTCTACTCCTCTCTACTTTCTACACTCTACTCTCTACTCTCTCCTCTCTACTTTCTACACTCTACTCTCTCCTCTACTTTCTACACTCGACTTTCTCCTTTCTACTCTCTCCTCTCTACACTCTACTTTCTCCTCTCTACTTTCTACTCCTCTCTACTTTCTACTCTCTCCTTTCTCCTCTCTACTTTCTCCTTTCTCCTCACTCTACTTTCTCCTCTCTACTTTCTCCTCTCTACTCTCTCCTATCTACTTTCTACACTCTACTCTCTCCTCTCTACTTTCTCCTCTCTACTTTCTACACTCTACTTTCTCCTTTCTACTTTCTCCTCTCTAATTTCTCCTCTACTCTCTCCTCTCTACACTCTACTTTCTCCTCTCTACTTTCTACTCCTCTCTCCTTTATCCTCTCTACTTTCTCCTTTCTCCTCACTCTACTTTCTCCTCACTCTACTTTCTACTTTCTCCTCTCTACTTTCTCCTCTCTACTTTCTCCTCTCTCCTCTACACTCTACTTTCTCCTCTCTACTCCTTTCTACTCCTCTCTCCTTTCTCCTTTCTCCTCTCTACTTTCTACACTCTACTCTCTCCTCTCTACTTTCTACACTCTACTCTCTCCTCTCTACTTTCTCCACTCTACTTTCTCCTCTCTACTCTCTCTTCTTTACTTTCTCCTCTCTACTCTCTCCTCTTTACTTTCTCCTCTACTTTCTCCTCTCTACTTTCCCCTTTCTCCTCTACTTTCTCCTCTCTACTCTCTACACTCTACTCTCTCCTCTCTACTTTCTCCTCTCTCCTCTCTACTTTCTCCTCTCTCCTCTCTACTTTCTCCTCTCTCCTCTCTACTTTCTCCTCTCTCCTCTCTACTTTCTCCTCTCTCCTCTCTACTTTCTCCCCTCTCCTCTCTACTTTCTCCTCTCTCCTCTCTACACTCTACTTTCTCCTCTCGCCTCTCTACTTTCTCCTCTCTACACTCTACTTTCTCCTCTCTACACTCTACTTTCTCCTCTCTCCTCTCTACACTCTACTTTCTCCTCTCTACTCTCTACTCCTTTCTACTCTCTCCTCTCTACACTCTACTTTCTCCTCTCTACTTTCTACTCCTCTCTACTTTCTACTCTCTCCTTTCTCCTCTCTACTTTCTCCTTTCTCCTCACTCTACTTTCTCCTCTCTACTTTCTCCTCTCTACTCTCTCCTATCTACTTTCTACACTCTACTCTCTCCTCTCTACTTTCTCCTCTCTACTTTCTACACTCTACTTTCTCCTTTCTACTTTCTCCTCTCTAATTTATCCTCTACTCTCTCCTCTCTACACTCTACTTTCTCCTCTCTACTTTCTACTCCTCTCTCCTTTCTCCTCTCTACTTTCTCCTTTCTCCTCACTCTACTTTCTCCTCACTCTACTTTCTACTTTCTCCTCTCTACTTTCTCCTCTCTACTTTCTACTCCTCTCTCCTTTCTCCTTTCTCCTCTCTACTTTCTACACTCTACTCTCTCCTCTCTACTTTCTACACTCTACTCTCTCCTCTCTACTTTCTCCACTCTACTTTCTCCTCTCTACTCTCTCTTCTTTACTTTCTCCTCTCTCCTCTCTACACTCTACTTTCTCCTCTCTACTCTCTACTCCTTTCTACTCCTCTCTACTTTCTACACTCTACTCTCTACTCTCTCCTCTCTACTTTCTACACTCTACTCTCTCCTCTACTTTCTACACTCGACTTTCTCCTTTCTACTCTCTCCTCTCTACACTCTACTTTCTCCTCTCTACTTTCTACTCCTCTCTACTTTCTACTCTCTCCTTTCTCCTCTCTACTTTCTCCTTTCTCCTCACTACTTTCTACACTCTACTCTCTCCTCTCTACTTTCTCCACTCTACTTTCTCCTCTCTACTCTCTCTTCTTTACTTTCTCCTCTCTCCTCTCTACACTCTACTTTCTCCTCTCTACTCTCTACTCCTTTCTACTCTCTCCTCTCTACACTCTACTTTCTCCTCTCTACTTTCTACTCCTCTCTACTTTCTACTCTCTCCTTTCTCCTCTCTACTTTCTCCTTTCTCCTCACTCTACTTTCTCCTCTCTACTTTCTCCTCTCTACTCTCTCCTATCTACTTTCTACACTCTACTCTCTCCTCTCTACTTTCTCCTCTCTACTTTCTACACTCTACTTTCTCCTTTCTACTTTCTCCTCTCTAATTTATCCTCTACTCTCTCCTCTCTACACTCTACTTTCTCCTCTCTACTTTCTACTCCTCTCTCCTTTCTCCTCTCTACTTTCTCCTTTCTCCTCACTCTACTTTCTCCTCACTCTACTTTCTACTTTCTCCTCTCTACTTTCTCCTCTCTACTCCTTTCTACTCCTCTCTCCTTTCTCCTTTCTCCTCTCTACTTTCTACACTCTACTCTCTCCTCTCTACTTTCTACACTCTACTCTCCCCTCTCTACTTTCTCCACTCTACTTTCTCCTCTCTACTCTCTCTTCTTTACTTTCTCCTCTCTCCTCTCTACACTCTACTTTCTCCTCTCTACTCTCTACTCCTTTCTACTCTCTCCTCTCTACACTCTACTTTCTCCTCTCTACTTTCTACTCCTCTCTACTTTCTACTCTCTCCTTTCTCCTCTCTACTTTCTCCTTTCTCCTCACTCTACTTTATCCTCTCTACTTTCTCCTCTCTACTCTCTCCTATCTACTTTCTACACTCTACTCTCTCCTCTCTACTTTCTCCTCTCTACTTTCTACACTCTACTTTCTCCTTTCTACTTTCTCCTCTCTAATTTATCCTCTACTCTCTCCTCTCTACACTCTACTTTCTCCTCTCTACTTTCTACTCCTCTCTCCTTTCTCCTCTCTACTTTCTCCTTTCTCCTCACTCTACTTTCTCCTCACTCTACTTTCTACTTTCTCCTCTCTACTTTCTCCTCTACTTTCTCCTCTCTACTTTCTCCTCTCTCCTCTACACTCTACTTTCTCCTCTCTACTCCTTTCTACTCCTCTCTCCTTTCTCCTTTCTCCTCTCTACTTTCTACACTCTACTCTCTCCTCTCTACTTTCTACACTCTACTCTCTCCTCTCTACTTTCTCCACTCTACTTTCTCCTCTCTACTCTCTCTTCTTTACTTTCTCCTCTCTCCTCTCTACACTCTACTTTCTCCTCTCTACTCTCTACTCCTTTCTACTCCTCTCTACTTTCTACACTCTACTCTCTACTCTCTCCTCTCTACTTTCTACACTCTACTCTCTCCTCTACTTTCTACACTCGACTTTCTCCTTTCTACTCTCTCCTCTCTACACTCTACTTTCTCCTCTCTACTTTCTACTCCTCTCTACTTTCTACTCTCTCCTTTCTCCTCTCTACTTTCTCCTTTCTCCTCACTCTACTTTCTCCTCTCTACTTTCTCCTCTCTACTCTCTCCTATCTACTTTCTACACTCTACTCTCTCCTCTACTTTCTCCTCTCTACTTTCTACACTCTACTTTCTCCTTTCTACTTTCTCCTCTCTAATTTCTCCTCTACTCTCTCCTCTCTACACTCTACTTTCTCCTCTCTACTTTCTACTCCTCTCTCCTTTCTCCTCTCTACTTTCTCCTTCTCCTCACTCTACTTTCTCCTCACTCTACTTTCTACTTTCTCCTCTCTACTTTCTCCTCTCTACCTACTCCTTTCTACTCCTCTCTCCTTTCTCCTTTCTCCTCTCTACTTTCTACACTCTACTCTCTCCTCTCTACTTTCTACTTTCTCCTCTCTACTTTCTCCTCTCTACTTTCTCCTCTCTACTTTCTCCTCTCTCCTCTACACTCTACTTTCTCCTCTCTACTCCTTTCTACTCCTCTCTCCTTTCTCCTTTCTCCTCTCTACTTTCTACACTCTACTCTCTCCTCTCTACTTTCTACACTCTACTCTCTCCTCTCTACTTTCTCCACTCTACTTTCTCCTCTCTACTCTCTCTTCTTTACTTTCTCCTCTCTACTCTCTCCTCTTTACTTTCTCCTCTACTTTCTCCTCTCTACTTTCCCCTTTCTCCTCTACTTTCTCCTCTCTACTCTCTACACTCTACTCTCTCCTCTCTACTTTCTACTCTCTCCTCTCTACTTTCTCCTCTCTCCTCTCTACTTTCTCCTCTCTCCTCTCTACTTTCTCCTCTCTCCTCTCTACTTTCTCCCTCTCCTCTCTACTTTCTCCTCTCTCCTCTCTACACTCTACTTTCTCCTCTCGCCTCTCTACTTTCTCCTCTCTACACTCTACTTTCTCCTCTCTACACTCTACTTTCTCCTCTCTCCTCTCTACACTCTACTTTCTCCTCTCTACTCCTTTCTACTCCTCTCTACTTTCTACACTACTCTCTCCTCTCTACTTTCTACACTCTACTCTCTCCTCTCTACTCTCTCCTCTCTACTTTCTACACTCTACTCTCTCCTCTCTACTTTCTACACTCTACTTTCTCCTCTCTACTTTCTACACTCTACTTTCTCCTCTCTACTTTCTACACTCTACTTTCTCCTCTCTACTTTCTACACTCTACTTTCTCCTCTACTTTCTACACTCTACTTTCTCCTCTCTACTTTCTACACTCTACTTTCTCCTCTCTACTCTCTACACTCTACTCTCTCCTCTCTACTCTCTACACTCTAATCTCCTCTCTACTTTCTACACTCTACTTTCTCCTCTCTCCTCTCTACACTCTACTTTCTCCTCTCTACTCTCTACTCCTCTCTACTCCTCTCTACTTTCTACACTCTACTCTCTCCTCTCTACTCTCTCCTCTCTACTCTCTCCTCTACTTTCTACACTCTAATTTCTCCTTTCTACTTTCTCCTCTCTAATTTCTCCTCTACCTTCTCCTCTCTACTCTCTCCTCTCTACACTCTACTTTCTCCTCTCTACTTTCTACTCCTCTCTACTTTCTACTCTCTCCTTTCTCCTCTCTACTTTCTCCTTTCTCCTCACTCTACTTTCTCCTCACTCTACTTTCTCCTCACTCTACTTTCTCCTCTCTACTTTCTCCTCTCTACTTTCTCCTCTCTCCTCTACACTCTACTTTCTCCTCTCTCCTCTACACTCTACTTTCTCCTCTCTACTCCTTTCTACTCCTCTCTACTTTCTCCTCTCTCCTTTCTCCTTTCTCCTTTCTCCTCACTCTACTTTCTCCTCTCTCTTTCTGCTTTCTACTTTCTCCTTTCTACTTTCTCCTTTCTACTTTCTCCTCTCTACTCTCTCTTTACTTTCTCCTCTCTATTTTCTCCTTTCTCCTCTACTTTCTCCTCTCTACTTTCTACACTCTACTCTCTCCTCTCCTCTTTCTCCTCTCTACTTTCTCCTCTCTCCTCTCTATTCTCTCCTCTCTCCTCTCTACACTCTACTTTCTCCTCTCTCCTCTCTACTTTCTCCTCTCTCCTCTCTACACTCTACTTTCTCCTCTCTACTCTCTACTCCTTTCTACTCCTCTCTACTTTCTACACTCTACTCTCTCCTCTCTACTTTCTACACTCTACTCTCTCCTCTCTACTTTCTACACTCTACTCTCTCCTCTACTTTCTACACTCTACTTTCTCCTTTCTACTTTCTCCTCTCTACTTTCTCCTTTCTACTTTCTACTCTCTCCTTTCTCCTCTCTACTTTCTCCTTTCTCCTCACTCTACTTTCTCCTCTCTACTTTCTCTCTCCTCTACTTTCTCCTTTCTGCTTTCTCCTGTCTACTCTCTCCTCTCTACTTTCTCTCCTCTCTCCTCTCTACACTCTACTTTCTCCTCTCTCCTCTCTACACTCTACTTTCTCCTCTCTACTCTCTACTCCTTTCTACTCCTCTCTACTTTCTACACTCTACTCTCTCCTCTCTACTTTCTACACTCTACTCTCTCCTCTCTACTCTCTCCTCTCTACTTTCTACACTCTACTCTCTCCTCTACTTTCTACACTCTACTTTCTCCTTTCTACTTTCTCCTCTCTACTTTCTCCTCTCTGCTTTCTACTCCTCTCTACTTTCTACTCTCTCCTTTCTCCTCTCTACTTTCTCCTTTCTCCTCACTCTACTTTCTCCTCTCTACTTTCTCTCTCCTCTACTTTCTCCTTTCTGCTTTCTCCTGTCTACTCTCTCCTCTCTACTTTCTCTCCTCTCTACTTTCTACTCTCTACTCTCTACACTCTACTCTCTCCTCTCTACTCTCTACACTCTAATCTCCTCTCTACTTTCTACACTCTACTTTCTCCTCTCTCCTCTCTACACTCTACTTTCTCCTCTCTACTCTCTACTCCTCTCTACTCCTCTCTACTTTCTACACTCTACTCTCTCCTCTCTACTCTCTCCTCTCTACTCTCTCCTCTACTTTCTACACTCTAATTTCTCCTTTCTACTTTCTCCTCTCTAATTTCTCCTCTACCTTCTCCTCTCTACTCTCTCCTCTCTACACTCTACTTTCTCCTCTCTACTTTCTACTCCTCTCTACTTTCTACTCTCTCCTTTCTCCTCTCTACTTTCTCCTTTCTCCTCACTCTACTTTCTCCTCACTCTACTTTCTCCTCACTCTACTTTCTCCTCTCTACTTTCTCCTCTCTACTTTCTCCTCTCTCCTCTACACTCTACTTTCTCCTCTCTCCTCTACACTCTACTTTCTCCTCTCTACTCCTTTCTACTCCTCTCTACTTTCTCCTCTCTCCTTTCTCCTTTCTCCTTTCTCCTCACTCTGCTTTCTACTTTCTCCTTTCTACTTTCTCCTTTCTACTTTCTCCTCTCTACTCTCTCTTTACTTTCTCCTCTCTATTTTCTCCTTTCTCCTCTACTTTCTCCTCTCTACTTTCTACACTCTACTCTCTCCTCTCCTCTTTCTCCTCTCTACTTTCTCCTCTCTCCTCTCTATTCTCTCCTCTCTCCTCTCTACACTCTACTTTCTCCTCTCTCCTCTCTACTTTCTCCTCTCTCCTCTCTACACTCTACTTTCTCCTCTCTACTCTCTACTCCTTTCTACTCCTCTCTACTTTCTACACTCTACTCTCTCCTCTCTACTTTCTACACTCTACTCTCTCCTCTCTACTTTCTACACTCTACTCTCTCCTCTACTTTCTACACTCTACTTTCTCCTTTCTACTTTCTCCTCTCTACTTTCTCCTTTCTACTTTCTACTCTCTCCTTTCTCCTCTCTACTTTCTCCTTTCTCCTCACTCTACTTTCTCCTCTCTACTTTCTCTCTCCTCTACTTTCTCCTTTCTGCTTTCTCCTGTCTACTCTCTCCTCTCTACTTTCTCTCCTCTCTCCTCTCTACACTCTACTTTCTCCTCTCTCCTCTCTACACTCTACTTTCTCCTCTCTACTCTCTACTCCTTTCTACTCCTCTCTACTTTCTACACTCTACTCTCTCCTCTCTACTTTCTACACTCTACTCTCTCCTCTCTACTCTCTCCTCTCTACTTTCTACACTCTACTCTCTCCTCTACTTTCTACACTCTACTTTCTCCTTTCTACTTTCTCCTCTCTACTTTCTCCTCTCTGCTTTCTACTCCTCTCTACTTTCTACTCTCTCCTTTCTCCTCTCTACTTTCTCCTTTCTCCTCACTCTACTTTCTCCTCTCTACTTTCTCTCTCCTCTACTTTCTCCTTTCTGCTTTCTCCTGTCTACTCTCTCCTCTCTACTTTCTCTCCTCTCTACTTTCTCTCCTCTCTACTTTCTACTCTCTACTTTCTACACTCTACTTTCTCCTTTCTCCTCTACTTTCTCCTTTCTCTCTCCTCTACTTTCTACTTTCTCCTCTCTCCTTTCTCCTCTCTACTTTCTCCTTTCTCCTCACTCTACTTTCTCCTCTCTACTTTCTCTCTCCTCTACTTTCTCCTTTCTGCTTTCTCCTGTCTACTCTCTCCTCTCTACTTTCTCTCCTCTCTACTTTCTCTCCTCTCTACTTTCTACTCTCTACTTTCTACACTCTACTTTCTCCTCTCTACTTTCTACTCCTCTCTACTTTCTACTCTCTCCTTTCTCCTCTCTACTTTCTCCTTTCTCCTCTACTTTCTCCTTTCTCCTCTACTTTCTCCTTTCTCCTCTACTTTCTCCTTTCTCTCTCCTCTACTTTCTCCTTTCTGCTTTCTCCTGTCTACTCTCTCCTCTCTACTTTCTCTCCTCTCTACTTTCTACTCTCTACTTTCTCCTCTCTACACTCTACTTTCTCCTCTCTCCTCTCTACACTCTACTTTCTCCTCTCTACTCTCTACTCCTTTCTACTCCTCTCTACTTTCTACACTCTACTCTATCCTCTCTACTCTCTCCTCTCTACTTTCTACACTCTACTTTCTCCTTTCTACTTTCTCCTCTCTACTTTCTCCTCTCTGCTTTCTACTCCTCTCTACTTTCTACTCTCTCCTTTCTCCTCTCTACTTTCTCCTTTCTACTCACTCTACTTTCTCCTCTCTACTTTCTCTCTCCTCTACTTTCTCCTTTCTGCTTTCTCCCTGTCTACTCTCTCCTCTCTACTTTCTCTCCTCTCTACTCTCTACTTTCTCCTCTCTACTTTCTACTCCTCTCTACTTTCTACTCTCTCCTTTCTCCTCTCTACTTTCTCCTTTCTCCTCTACTTTCTCCTCTCTACTTTCTCCTCTCTACTTTCTCCTCTCTCCTCTACACTCTACTTTCTCCTCTCTACTCCTTTCTACTCCTCTCTACTTTCTCCTCTCTCCTTTCTCCTTATTCCTTTCTCCTCACTCTACTTTCTCCTCTCTACTTTCTCCTTTCTACTTTCTCCTTTCTACTTTCTACTTTCTCCTCTCTACTTTCTTCACTCTACTTTCTCCTCTCTACTCTCTCCTCTTTACTTTCTCCTCTCTACTTTCTCCTCTCTATTTTCTCCTTTCTCCTCTACTTTCTCCTCTCTACTTTCTACACTCTACTCTCTCCTCTCTACTTTCTCCTCTCTCTCCTCTATTCTCTCCTCTCTCCTCTCTACACTCTACTTTCTCCTCTCTCCTCTCTACTTTCTCGTCTCTACATTCTACTTTCTCCTCTCTACACTCTACTTTCTCCTCTCTCCTCTCTACACTCTACTTTCTCCTCTCTACTCTCTCTCCTTTCTACTCCTCTCTACTTTCTACACTCTACTCTCTCCTCTCTACTTTCTACACTCTACTCTCTCCTCTCTACTCCTCTCTACTTTCTACACTCTACTCTCTCCTCTACTTTCTACACTCTACTTTCTCCTTTCTACTTTCTCCTCTCTACTTTCTCCTCTCTGCTTTCTACTCCTCTCTACTTTCTACTCTCTCCTTTCTCCTCTCTACTTTCTCCTTTCTCCTCACTCTACTTTCTCCTCTCTACTTTCTCTCTCCTCTACTTTCTCCTTTCTGCTTTCTCCTGTCTACTCTCTCCTCTCTACTTTCTACACTCCTACTTTCTCCTCTCTACTTTCTACTCCTCTCTACTTTCTACTCTCTCCTTTCTCCTCTCTACTTTCTCCTTTCTCCTCTACTTCTCCTTTCTCTCTCCTCTACTTTTCTACTTTCTACTTTCTCCTCTCTACTTTCTCCTCTCTACTTTCTCCTCTCTACTTTCTCCTCTCTACTTTCTCCTCTCTCCTCTACACTCTACTTTCTCCTCTCTACTCCTTTCTACTCCTCTCTACTTTCTCCTCTCTCCTTTCTCCTTTCTCCTTTCTCCTCACTCTACTTTCTCCTCTCTACTTTCTCCTCTCTACTTTCTCCTTTCTACTTTCTCCTTTCTACTTTCTCCTCTCTACTTTCTTCACTCTACTTTCTCCTCTCTACTCTCTCCTCTTTACTTTCTCCTCTCTACTTTCTCCTCTCTATTTTCTCCTTTCTCCTCTACTTTCTCCTCTCTCTTTCTCACTCTCTCTCTCTCCTCTCTACTTTCTCCTCTCTACTTTCTCCTCTCTCTCCTCTCTCTCTCTACAGTTCACCACACTACACACTACCTCACTCCACACCTCTCACCTCTCTCCTAACACCACACACCACACACTATCACCTCTCACCTCACAACCACTCTACTTTCTCCTCTCTACTCTCTACTCCTCTACTCCTCTCTACTTTCTACACTCACTCTCCCTCTCTACTTCTAACTCTACTCTCTCCTCCACACTTTCTACACTCTACTCTCTCCTCTACTTCTACACTCTCTTCTACTCTCTACTTCTCCTTTCTACTTTCTCCTCTACTTTCTCCTCTCTGCTTTCTACTCCTCTCTACTTTCTACTCTCTCCTTTCTCCTCTCTACTTTCTCCTTTCTCCTCACTCTACTTTCTCCTCTCTACTTTCTCTCTCCTCTACTTTCTCCTTTCTGCTTTCTCCTGTCTACTCTCTCCTCTCTACTTTCTCTCCTCTCTACTTTCTACTCTCTACTTTCTACACTCTACTTTCTCCTCTCTACTTTCTACTCCTCTCTACTTTCTACTCTCTCCCTTCTCCTCTCTACTTTCTCCTTTCTCCTCTACTTTCTCCTTTCTCTCTCCTCTACTTTCTCCTTTCTGCTTTCTCCTGTCTACTCTCTCCTCTCTACTTTCTCTCCTCTCTACTTTCTACTCTCTACTTTCTCCTCTCTACACTCTGCTTTCTCCTCTCTACTTTCTACACTATACTTTCTCCTCTCTACTTTCTACTCCTCTCTACTTTCTACTCCTTTCTCCTCTACTTCTCCTTTCTCCTCTACTTTCTCCTTTCTCCTCACTCTACTTTCTCCTCTCCACTTTCTACTCTCTCCTCTCTTTCTCCTCTCTACTTTCTCCTCTCTACTTTCTCCTCTCTCCTTTCTCCTTTCTCCTCACTCTACTTTCTCCTCTCTACTTTCTACACTCTACTCTCTCCTCTCTACTTTCTACACTCTACTCTCTCCTCTCTACTTCTCCTCTCTACACTCTACTTTCTCCTCTCTACTTTCTCCTCTCTACTTTCTCCTCTCTACTTTCTCCTCTCTACTTTCTCCTCTCTACTTTTTCCTCTCTACACTCTACTTTCACCTCTCTACCCCTTTCTACTCCTCTCTACTTTCTCCTCTCTCCTTTCTCCTTACTCTACTTTCTCCTCTCTACTTTCTACACTCTACTCTCTCCTCTCTACTTTCTACACTCCACTTTCTCCTCTCTACTTTCTCCTCTCTACACTCTACTTTCTCCTCTCTACTTTCTACACTCTACTCTCTCCTCTCTACTCTCTCCTCTCTACTTTCTACACTCTACTCTCTCCTCTCTACTTTCTCCTCTCTACTTTCTCCTCTCTACTTTCTCCACTCTACTTTCTCCTCTCTACTTTCTACTCCACTCTACTTTCTACTTTCTACTTTCTACTCTCTACTTTCTCTCTCCTCTACTTTCTCCTTTCTGCTTTCTCCTGTCTACTCTCTCCTCTCTAATTTCTCTCCTCTCTACTTTCTCCTCTCTACTTTCTCCTTTCTCCTCTACTTCTCCTTTCTCCTCACTCTACTTTCTCCTCTCCACTTTCTACTCTCTCCTCTCTTTCTCCTCTCTACTTTCTCCTCTCTACTTTCTCCTCTCTACTTTCTCCTCTCTACTTTCTCCTCTCTACTTTCTCCTCTCTCCTCTACACTCTACTTTCTCCTCTCTACTCTACTCCTTTCTACTCCTCTCTACTTTCTCCTCTCTACTTTCTCCTTTCTCCTCACTCTACTTTCTCCTCTCTACTTTCTACACTCTACGCTCTCCTCTCTACTTTCTACACTCTACTCTCTCCTCTCTACTTTCTCCTCTCTAATTTCTCCTCTCTACACTCTACTTTCTCCTCTCTACTTTCTCCTCTCTACTTTCTCCTCTCTACACTCTCCTCTCTACTCTCTACTCCTTTCTACTCCTCTCTACTTTCTCCTCTCTCCTTTCTCCTTACTCTACCTTCTCCTCTCTACTTTCTACACTCTACTCTCTCCTCTCTACTTTCTACACTCCACTCTCTCCTCTCTACTTTCTCCTCTCTACTTTCTCCTCTCTACACTCTACTTTCTACACTCTACTCTCTCCTCTCTACTCTCTCCTCTCTACTTTCTACACTCTACTCTCTCCTCTCTACTTTCTCCTTTCTACTTTCTCCTCTCTACTTTCTACACTCTACTTTCTCCTCTCTACTCTACTCCTTTCTACTCCTCTCTACTTTCTCCTCTCTACTTTCTCCTTTCTCCTCACTCTACTTTCTCCTCTCTACTTTCTACACTCTACTCTCTCCTCTCTACTTTCTACACTCTACTCTCTCCTCTCTACTTTCTCCTCTCTAATTTATCCTCTCTACACTCTACTTTCTCCTCTCTACTTTCTCCTCTCTACTTTCTCCTCTCTACACTCTCCTCTCTACTCTCTACTCCTTTCTACTCCTCTCTACTTTCTCCTCTCTCCTTTCTCCTTGCTCTACCTTCTCCTCTCTACTTTCTACACTCTACTCTCTCCTCTCTACTTTCTACACTCCACTCTCTCCTCTCTACTTTCTCCTCTCTACTTTCTCCTCTCTACACTCTACTCTCTCCTCTCTACTCTCTCCTCTCTACTTTCTACACTCTACTCTCTCCTCTCTACTTTCTCCTTTCTACTTTCTCCTCTCTACTTTCTCCACTCTACTTTCTCCTCTCTACTTTCTACTCCACTCTACTTTCTCCTTTCTACTTTCTACTCTCTACTTTCTCTCTCCTCTACTTTCTCGTTTCTGCTTTCTCCTGTCTACTCTCTCCTCTCTACTTTCTCTCCTCTCTACTTTCTCTCCTCTCTACTTTCTACTCTCTACTTTCTCCTCTCTACACTCTACTTTCTCCTCTCTACTTTCTACACTATACTTTCCCCTCTCTACTTTCTACTCCTCTCTACTTTCTACTCCTTTCTCCTCTCTACTTTCTCCTTTCTCCTCTACTTTCTCCTTTCTCCTCACTCTACTTCCTCCTCTACACTTTCTACTCTCTCCTCTCTTTCTCCTCTCTACTTTCTCCACTCTACTTTCTCCTCTCTACTTTCTACTCCACTCTACTTTCTACTTTCTACTTTCTACTCTCTACTTTCTCTCTCCTCTACTTTCTCCTTTCTGCTTTCTCCTGTCTACTCTCTCCTCTCTAATTTCTCTCCTCTCTACTTTCTCCTCTCTACTTTCTCCTTTCTCCTCTACTTTCTCCTTTCTCCTCACTCTACTTTCTCCTCTCCACTTTCTACTCTCTCCTCTCTTTCTCCTCTCTACTTTCTCCTCTCTACTTTCTCCTCTCTACTTTCTCCTCTCTACTTTCTCCTCTCTCCTCTACACTCTACTTTCTCCTCTCTACTCTACTCCTTTCTACTCCTCTCTACTTTCTCCTCTCTACTTTCTCCTTTCTCCTCACTCTACTTTCTCCTCTCTACTTTCTACACTCTACTCTCTCCTCTCTACTTTCTACACTCTACTCTCTCCTCTCTACTTTCTCCTCTCTAATTTCTCCTCTCTACACTCTACTTTCTCCTCTCTACTTTCTCCTCTCTACTTTCTCCTCTCTACACTCTCCTCTCTACTCTCTACTCCTTTCTACTCCTCTCTACTTTCTCCTCTCTCCTTTCTCCTTACTATACCTTCTCCTCTCTACTTTCTACACTCTACTCTCTCCTCTCTACTTTCTACACTCCACTCTCTCCTCTCTACTTTCTCCTCTCTACTTTCTCCTCTCTACACTCTACTTTCTACACTCTACTCTCTCCTCTCTACTCTCTCCTCTCTACTTTCTACACTCTACTCTCTCCTCTCTACTTTCTCCTTTCTACTTTCTCCTCTCTACTTTCTACACTCTACTTTCTCCTCTCTACTCTACTCCTTTCTACTCCTCTCTACTTTCTCCTCTCTACTTTCTCCTTTCTCCTCACTCTACTTTCTCCTCTCTACTTTCTACACTCTACTCTCTCCTCTCTACTTTCTACACTCTACTCTCTCCTCTCTACTTTCTCCTCTCTAATTTCTCCTCTCTACACTCTACTTTCTCCTCTCTACTTTCTCCTCTCTACTTTCTCCTCTCTACACTCTCCTCTCTACTCTCTACTCCTTTCTACTCCTCTCTACTTTCTCCTCTCTCCTTTCTCCTTACTCTACCTTCTCCTCTCTACTTTCTACACTCTACTCTCTCCTCTCTACTTTCTACACTCCACTCTCTCCTCTCTACTTTCTCCTCTCTACTTTCTCCTCTCTACACTCTACTTTCTACACTCTACTCTCTCCTCTCTACTCTCTCCTCTCTACTTTCTACACTCTACTCTCTCCTCTCTACTTTCTCCTTTCTACTTTCTCCTCTCTACTTTCTCCACTCTACTTTCTCCTCTCTACTTTCTACTCCACTCTACTTTCTCCTTTCTACTTTCTACTCTCTACTTTCTCTCTCCTCTACTTTCTCGTTTCTGCTTTCTCCTGTCTACTCTCTCCTCTCTACTTTCTCTCCTCTCTACTTTCTCTCCTCTCTACTTTCTACTCTCTACTTTCTCCTTTCTACACTATACTTTCCCCTCTCTACTTTCTACTCCTCTCTACTTTCTACTCCTTTCTCCTCTCTACTTTCTCCTTTCTCCTCTACTTTCTCCTTTCTCCTCACTCTACTTCCTCCTCTACACTTTCTACTCTCTCCTCACTCTACTTCCTCCTCTACACTTTCTACTCTCTCCTCTCTTTCTCCTCTCTACTTTCTCCTCTCTACTTTCTCCTCTCTACTTTCTCCTCTCTCCTCTTCACTCTACTCTCTCCTCTCTACACTCTACTTTCTCCTCTCTACTCTACTCCTTTCTACTCCTCTCTACTTTCTCCTCTCTCCTTTCTCCTTTCTCCTCTCTACTTTCTCCTCTCTACTTTCTACACTCTACTCTCTCCTCTCTACTTTCTCCTTTCTGCTTTCTCCTGTTTACTCTCTCCTCTCTACTTTCTCTCCTCTCTACTTTCTCTCCTCTCTACTTTCTACTCTCTACTTTCTCCTCTCTACTTTCTACTCCTTTCTCCTCTCTACTTTCTCCATTCTCCTCTACTTTCTCCTTTCTCCTCTCTACTTTCTCCTCTCTACTTTCTCCTCTCTACTTTCTCCTCTCTACTTTCTCCTCTCTCCTCTTCACTCTACTTTCTCCTCTCTACACTCTACTTTCTCCTCTCTACTCTCTACTCCTTTCTACTCCTCTCTACTTTCTCCTCTCTCCTTTCTCCTCTCTACTTTCTACACTCTACTCTCTCCTCTCTACTTTCTCCTTTCTGCTTTCTCCTGTTTACTCTCTCCTCTCTACTTTCTCTCCTCTCTACTTTCTCTCCTCTCTACTTTCTACTCTCTACTTTCTCCTCTATACTTTCTACTCCTTTCTCCTCTCTACTTTCTCCATTCTCCTCTACTTTCTCCTTTCTCCTCTCTACTTTCTCCTCTCTACTTTCTCCTCTCTCCTCTTCACTCTACTTTCTCCTCTCTACACTCTACTTTCTCCTCTCTACTCTCTACTCCTTTCTACTCCTCTCTACTTTCTCCTCTCTCCTTTCTCCTTTCTCCTCACTCTACTTTCTCCTCTCTACTTTCTACACTCTACTCTCTCCTCTCTACTTTCTACACTCTACTCTCTCCTCTCTACTTTCTACACTCCACTCTCTCCTCTCTACTTTCTCCTCTCTAATTTCTACTCTCTCCTCTCTACTTTCTACACTCTACTCTCTCCTCTCTACTTTCTACACTCTACTCTCTCCTCTCTACTTTCTCCTCTCTACTTTCTCCTCTCTCCTCTTCACTCTACTTTCTCCTCTCTACACTCTACTTTCTCCTCTCTCGTTTCTCCTTTCTCCTCACTCTACTTTCTACTCTCTACTCCTTTCTACTCCTCTCTACTTTCTACTCCACTCTACTTTCTCCTCTCTACTTTCTCCTCTCTACTTTCTCCTCTCTACTCTCTCTACTCTCTCCTCTCTACTCTCTCCTCTCTACTTTCTCCTCTCTACTTTCTACTCCTCTCTACTTTCTACTCTCTACTTTCTCCTCTACTTTCTACTTTCTCCTCTCTACTCTCTACTTTCTCTCTCCTCTACTTTCTCCTTTCTGCTTTCTCCTGTCTTCTCTCTCCTCTCTACTTTCTACTCTCTACTCTCTACTTTCTCTCCTCTCTACTTTCTACTCTCTGCATTCTCCTATCTACTCTCTACTCTCTACTTTCTCTCTACATTCTACTCTCTACTTTCTCTTCTCTGCATTCTGTCTACTATTTACTTTCTCTCTACTCTCTCTAGACTCTACTTTCTCCTCTCTACTTTCTCCTCTCTACTCTCAACTCACAATGGAGAAAAGAAGCCCAAACATTGTTTGGCAAATATTTTTTAGTGCAGCTCGGAGAGGTATTTGATTTCACAATGTTTAAGGAGAAAAATGTGTTCTGTGATTTGGTTTGTGTGTTTGAATACCCCTTGGGGGCGGTGGTTGGCTGGGGCTGAGGCCTAGCTGGAAGAGAACAGGAGACTCAGAGCTCTGACAACACTACAGTCATTTTTTATTTAACCTTTATTTAACTAGTCAAGTCAGTTAAGAACAAATTCTTATTTACAATGACGGCCTACTCCGGCCAAACCCAGACGACACTGGGCCAATTGTGCAACTCCCTATGAGAATCCCAATTACGGCCAGTTGTGATACAGCCTGGATTCGTAGTGATACCTCTAGCACTGAGATGCAGTGCCTTAGACCGCTGCGCCACTCGGGAGCCCTGTACTTGCCCTAGATAGATATCAAGCACATTTAGACTCTAGTTCTCACGTGTAACACTGCTAGAGGGTAGTGCCAACTGTGATGGTCATTGGATCATTGGGCCCGTGAGACCAGGGCCCGTATACACAGAGGGTCTGAGAGTGGGAGTGCTGCATCATTTTTGCTTTTTTTCCATAATGAATAAGATTATATGGACGGATCAGCACTCGTACTCTCAGAACCCATGTCTGAATTCACACACATGCACACTCTCAAAGGCAGTTAGTGCAGTACTGATGCTGATTCCCTTCTCCCGGGCCCAGAGGAAGTTTGTGATGGGTTGGACACCGGATCCCCTCAGTGGACCAGACCAGGGCTCAGAGCTCAGCGATAGGAGCTGGGTAGAGAGAGAGCCTGTTTGTCTTGATGGGAGGAACATTGAGGTCTTAACACTCATTAAATTCTCATCTATCCACAGAGGCATCTGACTGCAGCTTCTCTCACTCCTTCTCTCTCTTTCTCACGTTCTTTCCTTCTCTCTATCTCTCTCTCCTCTCTCGTTCTCACTCTTTTCTACACACACCCCTGGTTAATAGGGGTATGAGCTCATTCTGACTGTTAGGCTGTATATTGTGCTGTATGAAAATCATGTGGGCCAGGACAGGGAGAACCAGCATGGGCGCAAACTCACTCCCAGCAACACCGAGAAACAGGTCACTGCTCCTAAACAGTACGAAAACACACGCTCTGTTGGTGTGTATGCATGCCAATGAACAGGTCAATGATTTCTTATACACAGTTGCATCATAAAATTAATGCACAATGAAGAAAAGTAAAAAATAATTTCCATAAAACTGGATTACTCATAGTCATAAAATAAGCAAATGCCAAAACATGCCGATCTAGACATTCATTGACTTTGTTGGTATTGTATTCAACATTTTCCATAGCAGTGCTTCCACACCTGGATTGTACAATATTTTCCCATTATTCTTTAACACATTTTTCAAGCTCTGTCAAGTTGGTTGTTGATCATTGCTAGACAGCCATTTTCAAGTCTTGCCATAGATTTTCAAGACGGTTTTTAAATCAAAACTGTAACTAGGCCAATCAGTAACATTCAAGGTTGTCTTAGTAAGCAACTCCAGTGTATATTTGGCCTTCTGTTTTAGGTTATTGTCCTGCTGAAAGGTGAATTTGTCTCCCAGTGTCTGTTGGAAAGCGGACTGAACCAGGTTTTCCTCTAGGGTTTTGCCTGTGCTTAGCTCTACTACGTTTTTTTGTATCCTCCAAAAACTCCTTAGTCCTTGCTGATGACAAGCACACCCATAACATGATGCAGCCACCACCATGCTTGAAAATATTAAGTGGTACTCAGTGATGTGTTGTTGGATTTGCCCCAAACATAATGTTTGTTTTTTTGTTTTTGTTTGCCACATTTTTTACAGTATTACTTTAGTGCCTTATTGGATACAGGATGCCTTTTTTGGAATATTTGTTATTCTGTACAGGCTTCCTTTTCACTTCTTTTCAATTTAAGGTAGTATTGTGGAGTAACTGATGTTGTTGATCCATCCTCAGTTATCTCCTATCACAGCCATTAAACTGTAACTGCTTTAAAATCAACATTGGCCTCATGGTGAAATCTCTGAGCGGTTTCCTTCCTCTCCGGCATCTGAGTTAAGAATGGCGCCTGTATCTTTGTACTGACTGGGTGTATTGATACACCATCCACAGGGTAATTAATAACTTCACCATACTCAAAGGGATATTCAATGTCTGCTTTTTTTTTTTGCTCATCGACCAATAGGTGCCCTACTTTGAGAACCATTGGAAAACCTCCCTGGTCTTTGTGGTTGAATCTGTGCTTGAAATTCACTGCTCAACTGAGGGACCTTACAGATAATTGTATGTGTGGGGTACAGAGATGGGGTAGTCAATTTTAAACTCATGTTAACCACTATGTGTGTAGATCAGTGACACAAAATCTCTATTTCGTCAATTTTAAATTCAGGCTTTAACACAGCAAAATGTGGAAAAAGTCAAGCGGTGTGAACACTTTCTGAAGGCACTGTATGTGTGTGGTGATTTGATGTGTTTTGTGTTACTCAGTTTGTAGTTTCTACTTCATATCTCTAAAATGTCTCTGTGTATCCTGTGTGGTTTGCAGGCTCTGGGAGACTCTGACTTTGCTGGTGTTCTGCGACAGCTTCTGCCCCTGATGAAACCTCGTGCTGTTAAGGGTGAGGAGGGGTCCAACTCAGAGTACAGTTCAGGGTCCCGGTCGGGGGAGGAAGAGTGTGGTCCTGATGAGCTGCTGGTGCTGCTTGTCTACCTGTACTCACTGGCTGGAGAGGCCCAGCCTGCAGACGATGAAGGGGAAGAGGAAAAGGTGGAGAGGGAGCTGATTGGAGCACTCACCCTGGTCATCACCAGAGAGGCGGAGCTCAGCCCCCTGCTGCAGAAACTCACCGGTTAGTACTGAACACAACCATAATAAAACCTTAACAGAAGCACACCAATGCTGAACACTAATACTGTAACCATAAATTACACCATGCTCTCGATAAGACGAAGCTGAACCAGATGCAACGTATCACCACTTTATAGTCATTCTAGAAGGACCCCAGTTAACTGTTCATATGGTAGCAGAGAGATGGAGAAGACACTGTTGTTTGTACCTCTGTGCTGCTGATGGTAGAAGGACTGTTAGTGACTTCACAACCCATCTCTCTCCCCGCTTCTCGCTCACACACCCCCCTGTCAGGTCACATGGTAACAAACATGACTGTGGGAACCTGCTGCAGAGGGTGTGTGTGTGTGTGTGCACTTTGACCTCTCCCCTGGTGTCTGTGTACTATCTTAGCTTTGCTGGGCCCTGCCCACTTGCAATGTACTTCGTGAGAACATTTACAATCTAGTGGTCGGGAGCTGGTCTCTCTGGAACTGTTCTCTCTGTCTGGACAGGTCTGTGTCTCCAACTGCTCTGTGTGTCTCTGTGTGGCAGCAGGGCTTGTGGCCAGCTCTGGGAATGATGAATTAGCTCTGTACCACCATGTCACAGTGTACCTCCCCCAGTTTGAGGTTCTCTAACCTTGAAGCTACACACACAGTCCTCCCCAGCCACATAGCTCATAATTAGTGGTGCTTTTAGTTTGGCCCACTCTTTACCTTCTCTAGCTAGCAAACACCTGTAAATATTACACTGCTTATTATTACCATAGTTATCACACACATGGACATGGTTGGGTAGTTTTCTCACTCTGTTTATCTAAATCTTCTCTCTCCTTTTCTCTTTCTCTTACTTCTGTCCTTTTCTCTCTGTTCTCTCTCTCCCTTGCTCCCTTTCGCTCTGCCTCCTTCTCTCCCTCTCACTGTAAAGCTGCTAAGGAAGAATTCTGGCCTCTTTTTCTCTCTTTCTGTCCTATTTGGCTGAGGGGCCTCCTGGCAGGCGCTGGTCCAGGGATGTAGCCCATGTTAAAAACGTGATTCTCTGTAAACACTTCACTAGAAATGACCCTGTAAATGCACACCAGGTGTGTCTGGGAAAGAGCAGACTTTTTCTTAGCAGTGTGTGCGTATCCGTGTCCGTCTGTGTGTTGATTTGGTTTTTATGGTTGCAGATGAAATGGTTTGTGTGTAATATGAGTCAGGGGTCCGTCTTTGTCCGAGCAGCAGAGAATAACATTGATTGTCACATTCATCCCAATTAAAGGAATCAAATAGAAACCAGATGCTGAGTGAAACCTGGTCGCCATGAGAACAATGTTTTTACAAATCCCCTTTTCTGTTCCCCTTGGCTACAGTAAACAGCCTGGGCTTAACAGACACACACATGAAGCACATATTCTGTACAGACACACACACTCACATACACAAACTACCAGATTAGATAACAGGAGGAGGATTGAATGAGCATACGGACAGAGTGACTAGCAGAACAGACAGACACACAGCAGGTTAAAGGCAGGCTAACAGTCTCTTACACTCTGACCCTCCTAACAACCGCCTTCAGGGACACACAGTGAAGAGCAGCGCATCCCTCCTACAAACAAGCATGATGCTGCACTAATGGCCTGTTTAAAACACACACACACACACACACACACACACACACATAACAAAAGACACACAAACACAGAAATGCATGCACGCACAGACACCAACTCACAGACGCAACAAACCCAGGAACAGCTGCGAGTCTCCTAGTCAGAGGGGATGTTGTTTACCAACATCAGCTGCTGCTGATCGAGGGGTACAGGAAGTAGGGGCGTTGTCCATGTCCTCAGCGGGAGAATAGACATTATCTCAACCTCTCTCAGGGAAAGAAGGGATTGAGAGGAGGAGAAGAAGAAGTGGACAAAGAGAACAAAAATACTAACAATTTGACACACCTGGAGAGTCTGAATGAGGGAATGTCTAGTGTGGATTTAATTGAAGGGAAGTGTGTAGCCTAAAGAGGTGTGTGTGTGTGTGTGATGAATGAATACTGTATGAGTTCTGTGAGTGAAGTTAAAGTATGGGTTCAATTAAAGGGAGAAATGGTGTTTGCCAAGAAATGGTTCCGCTTCGAGCTCAGACTAGGAAATGAGCTCTTGAACCAAGTGCTCTGCAGTCAACACAAGAAGTGGGAGGTAGAAGATGATTGGCTAATAATGTCACTGAATAGCAGAGGCTGACTGTAATTGGACATGAGCCTCATCACACTTTTCAGATGTGGCAGATGATTGGCTGGCTCCTTTCTGTCTGTCTCAGACATGGTTAGTGTGTGATGTGTGCAAGCTGTAAATAGTTTTAATAGTCACTTCGATAATTTTCATTTTCAGTTGTGGTTTTGTGTTTTAGTGTGTGAGAGATCGATGTTGGGGGCAGGAGGGAGGGAGGAGAGGGGGGTTGTGGCAAATATTCAGAGGTATAGAGGCCAATAGTTTGAGTCTTGTTTCTTCAGTGAGCCGTGGGGGTGTGTGTTTATGGGGTGTTATTACATTGACTGTGGCTCCCATTTGGTTGATGCTGTATTAAGGTGTAGGACTGTATGTCTCAAAGGAGTCACTGTGACAGCACAATCATACACACACCAGGACCTGGGGATGGGGTCAGGAACTCAACCCAGCAGCAGCAAATACCATTCAAATTCATGCACATATGGTCCATATTGTACATAGTTGGATACAGCAGACGCACCATAATAGCCACATCCCCATTCTCTGTCACTCCTTGAGTTTGTTCCATTGCCTGTCAGGATTCCTGCCAACCCGGGTAGACCCATTTTTGGTTTAGCACACAGTCATCCACCCCCTCTATTGTCCCATAGTGGGAGGTAGCTTAAGATGGGGGTTTGTGTGTGTGTGTGTGTGATACGATGGTGTATATCTGTGTGTGTGTGTGTGATACGATGGTGTATATCTGTGTGTGTGTGTGTGATACGATGGTGTATATCTGTGTGTGTGTGTGATACGATGGTGTATATCTGTGTGTGTGATACGATGGTGTATATCTGTGTGTGTGTGTGTGTGTGTGATACGATGGTGTATATCTGTGTGTGTGTGTGTGTGTGATACGATGGTGTATATCTGTGTGTGTGTGTGTGATACGATGGTGTATATCTGTGTGTGTGTGTGTGATACGATGGTGTATATCTGTGTGTGTGTGTGTGATACGATGGTGTATATCTGTGTGTGTGTGTGTGTGATACGATGGTGTATATCTGTGTGTGTGTGTGTGTGTGTGTGTGTGATATGATGGTGTATATCTGTGTGTGTGTGTGTGTGATACGATGGTGTATATCTGTGTGTGTGTGTGTGTGTGTGTGTGTGATACGATGGTGTATATCTGTGTGATACGATGGTGTATATCTGTGTGTGTGTGTGTGTGTGATACGATGGTGTATATCTGTGTGTGTGTGATACGATGTGTGTGTGTGTATGTGATACGATGGTGTATATCTGTGTGTGTGTGTGTGATACGATGGTGTATATCTGTGTGTGTGTGTGATACACACCATCATATCTGTGTGTGTGTGTGATACACACCATCGTATCTGTGTGTGTGTGTGATACGATGGTGTGTATCTGTGTGTGTGTGTGTGATACGATGGTGTGTGTCTGTGATACGATGGTGTGTGTCTGTGATACGATGGTGTGTATCTGTGTCTGTGATACGATGGTGTGTCTGTGTGTGTGATACGATGGTGTATATCTGTGTGTGTAATACGATGGTGTATATCTGTGTGTGTGATACGATGGTGTATATCTGTGTGTGTGTGATACGGTGTGTGTGTGTGTAATATGATGGTGTATATCTGTGTGTGTAATACGATGGTGTATATCTGTGTTTGTGATACGATGGTGTATATCTGTGTGTGTGTGATACGATGGTGTATATCTGTGTGTGTGTGATACGATGGTGTATATCAATGTGTGTGTGTATTCTCTGCTCCAGTTACAGGAGAGTATGTATTTACAGTGAGTGTGAAATCCCAGTCCAGGCTCTGTCCCATGATTGTGTTTTAGCCTGTGCAGGATGGGTGATGGTGACTTACTGTAAGCCGTGGGAGGACGGGGGTTTACGGGACATATATTTTACTGGACTTTCACTATTTTACAGTTGTCGAAAGTTTACGTACACCTTAGCCAAATACATTTAAACTCAGTTTTTCACAATTCCTGACATTTAATCCTAGTAGAAATGCCCTGTTTTAGGTCAGTTAGGATCACCACTTTATTTTAAGAATGTGAAATGTCAGTGACTATTTTAAACTTTTATTTCTTTCATCACATTCCCAGTGGGTCAGAAGTTTACATTCACTCAATTAGTATTTGGTAGCATTGCCTTTAAATTGTTTAACTTAGGTCAAACGTTTCGGGTAGCCTTCCACAAGCTTCCCACAATAAGTTGGATGAATTTTGGCCCATTCCTCCTGACAGAGCTGGTGTAACTGTCAGGTTTGTAGGCCTCCTTGCTCGCACACACTTTTCCAGTTCTGCCCACACATTTTCTACAGGATTGAGGTCAGGGCTTTGTGATGGCCACTCCCAATACCTTGACTTTGTTGTCCTTAAGCCATTTTGCCACAACTTTGGAAGTATGCTTGGGGTCAGTGTCCATTTGGAAGACCCATTTGCGACCAAGCTTTAACTTCCTGACTGATGTCTTGAGATGTTGCTTCAATATATCCACATAATTTTCCTACCTCATGATGCCATCTATTTTGTGAAGTGCACCAGTCCCTCCTGCAGCAAAGCACCACTCCCGTGCTTCACGGTTGGGACGGGTGTTCTTCAGCTTACAAGCCTCCCCCTTTTTCCTCCAAACATGATGATGGTCAAACAGTTCTATTTTTGTTTCATCAGACCAGAGGACATTTCTCCAAAAAGTATGATATTTGTCCCCATGTGCAGTTGCAAACCGTAGTCTGGATTTTTTATGGCGGTTTTGGAGCAGTGGCTTCTTCCTTGCTGAGTGGCCTTTCAGGTCATGTTGATATAGGGCTTGTTTTACTGTGGATATAGATACTTTTGTACCTGTTTCCTCCAGCATCTTCACAAGGTCCTTTGCTGTTGCTCTGGAATTGATTTGTACATTTCGCGCCAAAGTATGTTCATCTCTAGGAGACAGAATGCATCTCCTTCCTGAGCGGTATGACGGCTGTGTGGTCCCATGGTGTTTATACTTTAGTACCATTGTTTTTTTTTTAGATGAATGTGGTATCTTCAGGCGTTTGGAAATTGCTCCCAAGGATGAACAACTTGTGGAGGTCTACAATTTTTTTTCTGAGGTCTTGGATGATTTCTTTAGATTTTCCCATGATGTCAAGTAAAGAGGCACTGAGTTTGAAGGTAGGCCTTGAAATACATCAACAGGTACACCTCCAATTGACTCAATTAGCCTATCAGAAGCTTCTAAAGCCATGACATCATTATCTGGAATTTTCCAAGCTGTTTAAAGGCACAGTCAACTTAGTGTATGTAAACTTCTGACCCACTGGAATTGTGATACAATGAATTATAAGTGAAATAATCTGTCTGTAAACAATTGTTGGAAAAATTACTTATCTTGCACAAAGTAGATGTCCTAACCGACTTGCCAAAACTATAGTTTGTTAACAAGACATTTGTGGAGTGGTTGAAAAACAAGTTTTAATGACTCCAACCTAAGTATGTTCTGAGCACCCCTGTCTCTCACACACACACTAGTTGGATTTGTTTTCCATTCTGTCCTTGGGGTGTGTGAGGGGGAGCAGGGAGTGACGGGACAGACGGACCTCCCCAAAGAAGCTGTTTAGGTTGGCATGGCAACGCGTTCTGTCTCCATGGACGGGAGAAGTCCTGGGACATAAAAGTTATTTTACACTCTGGCCATCAGCTCTCGCTCTCTTTTTCTTTCTCCTTTCTTCTGTCTTTTCCCTCCCCCTTCTCCCCCCTCTCTCTGTTCATTCCTCCCTCTCTCTCCCAGGCCCTGCAGCAGAGAGCTAGTTACAGGGGAAGCGGAGCATGAGGGTGATTAGGCTTGATTAAGATTATTTCCCCAGTTTCACTGCATTTATGAAATGACTCAAAATTTGTCTCATTTTTAATTGGAAGACTTTTCTCAGATCAACCCATCGATCCCCTCTACAAATACACACACACACGGATCCCCAGGCTTTAATCAACAGAAATTAAACTACTCCAATGCAGGACACAACCGGTCAGGAGGTTAGACCACGGGAGTGTGTGTTACACTCAGCCCACTTCACTTCCTTGTAGTCATCAGTGTGTACAGTAATACAGACAGCCTGTTCCCTTCATCCACAGTAATCCTGTTTTGAAGGTCTACCATTGGAATATAGGTTTTAACCCTGGGACCATCTCTAGACCACTTCCAATGTATTGTTTACACCTCCAGTCCTACCGTCTGCTTTGTGGAGGGTGTTAAACGTCCGCTCAGAATTCCTCCTCTGTGTATTTATGACAGGAAATGCACATCATAAAAGGCTAGTCGTAAGCAGATATAAGCCCAGAGGGAATTGTATTACACTCAAACACACTTTCTCTTTCTCTCACACACATACACACACACACACACACACACACACACACTGGCTCAGAGGAACGCTGTGACATTGGCCCTGCTGGCCCCTGCACACGCATCAGTGCAGGCTGTGGTCACCCTATAACACAGGGTCAGTGGAGAGGTCCTGTTGGGCCTCCTGTCCTCTCTACTCCCCAGTGTCTCTCTTTCCTCTCTGTCTTCTGACCCCCCTTACCCCCCATGCCTCTCTCCCCTCTCAGCCCCAGAACTACCCACATGGGGGGAGGGTCATCCTGTCATATGAAACTTCTATTGTATCTGCATCACACATACTATACAGAGAGGCAGATAGGGGGAGAGTTTGAGGAGTCTCAATAGACAAAGGTCTGTGTGTGCTCCTGTTCCCAGAGTGCTCAGTGTTTTACTGTATATCTGTGTTTTATCTGGCTGCTGTGGAAGAGCCTGTTTACATTACGGATTCCAGACAGCAGTGAGAGATGACCTGTCACTCTGTACATGCTTTCCTCCGCAAACTGTCCCCTCGCTCTCTCTTCCTCTGCCTCTTTCTCTCTCTTTCCCCTCATTCCTACAGCTCTTATCTACTCTCTACTAGCTATCTCTCACTCAGCTCAAGTTACTCTGTGATTGACTTGTTTTCCCTTTACAATTACTGCATGAAATGATAATACATATTTTAAATATAGTTGCTTTGGGACTTCTGAGGATTATATGTGACAGCTTTCCTTAGCTATAAAGACATTTGTGCCCTATTTTTTTAACCTCTGGCCTTCATTAGATGTTTGTGAAGGGACAAGAGGACTGGCTGTACTGAGCAGTAGTAGGGGGGGAAAGACTGATACTGTGGTGTTACTCAATACTGGACAGTAGATCTAGAGGGACTAGATTGCTAGTTCTGGTCTTAGTGGTTGTGTGTGCTCCTCCTAGGCGTGGAAGTGTGTTCCTCTACTACGGCCCTGATGCCAGATGGAAGCTCTCCTGCCGTTCGGCTCTGCTCGTGCTGTCCAGGTCATTTCCTGTCAGGAGGCCAGGTGTTCCTCAAAGCCAGGGGGGATGCCCCCTTTCTCCTCTCCCTACTGCCCTCTCTCCTATCCCTACTGCCCTCTCTCCTTTCCCTACTGCCCTCTCTCCTTTCCCTACTGCCCTCTCTCCTTCCCCTACTGCCCTCTCTCCTTCCCATACTGCCCTCTCTCCTTCCCATACTGCCCTCTCTCCTTCCCCTACTGCCCCCTCTTCTCCCTACTGCCCCCTCTTCTCCCCATACTTCCCCCTTTTCTCCTCCCCCTACTGCCCCCCCCTTCTCCTCCCCCTACATCTCCCCTACTGCCCTCTCTCCTCCCCCTACTGCCCTCTCTCCTCCCCCTACTGCCCAAGACGTCTCCCCTACTGCCCCCTCTCCTCCTTCCCCTACTGCCCCCGACGTCTCCCCCTACTGCCCCCGACGTCTCCCCCTACTGCCCCCGACGTCTCCCTGCAGCCCCCCCTCCCCCTCTCCTCCCCGTACTCTTCCCCCTGCAGCTCCCCCTCTCCCCTCTCTTCCCCCTGCAGCTCCCCCTACTCCAACCCCTCACTGTGTTTTGTTTGATCCTGTGTTTTGATATGCTGGTTAATGTCTGTTCCTTTCTCCCTCTCTCTTTACTGTCTGTTTAGTGTTGTGGTAGACAGACAGGCTTATCTTAGTGCTTCTTCCCATCTCTCCCTACTGACCAGTAGACTTGTGACTCACTCAAACCCAATGTTCCACATCTCCTCTCTTACACGGTTCCTGAGAAATTACAGATGGGTGTCAATCAGTTTCAGCATCACTGGTGTAGCTGCTGCTTCTAGCTGTGCCCTCAGGTGGAAGATGCAGCAGTTCCACCAGCAGCAGTAGCAGCAGTTCCACCAGCAGCAGTTCCACCAGCAGCAGTAGCAGCAGTTCCAGCAGCAGTAGCAGCAGTTCCAGCAGCAGTAGCAGCAGTTCCAGCAGCAGTAGCAGCAGTTCCCCCAGCAGCAGTAGCAGCAGTTCCCCCAGCAGCAGTAGCAGCAGTTCCCCCAGCAGCAGTAGCAGCAGTTCCCCCAGCAGCAGTAGCAGCAGTTCCCCCAGCAGCAGTAGCAGCAGTTCCAGTAGCAGCAGTTCCCCCAGCAGCAGTAGCAGCAGTTCCAGTAGCAGCAGTTCCCCCAGCAGTAGTAGAAGCAGTTCCAGTAGCAGCAGGTTCCCCCAGCAGCAGTAGCAGCAGTTCCAGTAGCAGCAGTTCCCCCAGCAGCAGTAGCAGCAGTTCCCCCAGCAGCAGTAGCAGCAGTTCTTCCAGCAGCAGTAGCAGCAGTTCTTCCAGCTGCAGTAGCAGCAGTTCTTCCAGCAGCAGTAGCAGCAGTTCTTCCAGCAGCAGTAGCATCAGTTCTTCCAGCAGCAGTAGCATCAGTTCTTCCAGCAGCAGTAGCATCAGTTCTTCCAGCAGCAGTAGCATCAGTTCTTCCAGCAGCAGTAGCAGCAGTTCTTCCAGCAGCAGTTCTTCCAGCAGCAGTAGCAGTAGAAGCAGTTCCACCAGCAGCAGTAGCAGCAGTTCCACCGGCAGCAGTAGCAGCAGTTCCACCGGCAGCAGTAGCAGCAGTTCCCCCGGCAGCAGTAGCAGCAGTTCCCCCGGCAGCAGTAGCAGCAGTTCCCCCGGCAGCAGTAGCAGCAGTTCCCCCGGCAGCAGTAGCAGCAGTTCCCCCGGCAGCAGTAGCAGCAGTTCCCCCGGCAGCAGTAGCAGCAGTTCCCCCGGCAGCAGTAGCAGCAGTTCCCCCGGCAGCAGTAGCAGCAGTTCCCCCGGCAGCAGTAGCAGCAGTTCCCCCGGCAGCAGTAGCAGCAGTTCCCCCGGCAGCAGTAGCAGCAGTTCCCCCGGCAGCAGTAGCAGCAGTTCCCCCGGCAGCAGTAGCAGCAGTTCCAGTAGCAGCAGTAGCAGCAGTTCCAGTAGCAGCAGTTCCACCAGCAGCAGTAGCAGTAGCAGCAGTTCTTCCAGCAGCAGTTCCTCCAGCAGCAGTAGCAGTAGAAGCAGTTCCACCAGTAGCAGCAGTTCCACCAGCAGCAGTAGCAGTAGCAGCAGTTCCACCAGCAGCAGTAGCAGCAGTTCCACCAGCAGCAGTAGCAGTAGCAGTAGCAGCAGTTCCACCAGCGGCAGTAGCAGCAGTTCTTCCAGCGGCAGTAGCAGCAGTTCTTCCAGCGGCAGTAGCAGCAGTTCTTCCAGCGGCAGTAGCAGCAGTTCTTCCAGCGGCAGTAGCAGCAGTTCTTCCAGCGGCAGTAGCAGCAGTTCTTCCAGCGGCAGTAGCAGCAGTTCCCCCGGCAGTAGCAGCAGTTCCCCCAGCAGTAGCAGCAGTTCCCCCAGGAGCAGCAGTAGAAGCAGCTGTTCTTCCAGCAGCAGTTCCCCCAGTAGAAGCAGTAGCAGCAGTTCTTCCAGCAGCAGTTCCCCCAGTAGAAGCAGTAGCAGCAGTTCCCCCAGCAGTATCAGCAGTTCCCCCAGCAGTATCAGCAGTTCCCCCAGCAGTATCAGCAGTTCCCCCAGCAGTAGCAGCAGTTCCCCCAGCAGCAGCAGCAGTTCCCCCAGCAGTATCAGCAATTTCCCCAGCAGCAGTTCCCCCAGCAGCAGCAGCAGTTCCCCCAGCAGCAGCAGCAGTTCCCCCAGCAGCAGCAGCAGTTCCCCCAGCAGCAGCAGCAGTTCCCCCAGCAGCATCAGCAGTTCCCCCAGCAGCATCAGCAGTTCCCCCAGCAGCATCAGCAGTTCCCCCAGCAGTAGTAGCAGCAGTTACCCCAGCAGCAGTAGCAGCAGTTACCCCAGCAGCAGTAGCAGCAGTTACCCCAGCAGCAGTAGCAGCTGTTCCCACAGCAGCAGTAGCAGCAGTTCCCCCAGCAGCAGTAGCAGCAGTTCCCCCAGCAGCAGTAGTGAATGCCTAGAGCGGGGATAGGCCTCAGGTACTGCAGGATTTGGTTCCAAATAGGTACCACTCCTGACCAGTTCAGTGATTGCCTAAATTCAACACTCCTGATCTCCCATGTCAAAAACATGAAGTGCCTGCTCCAGGACCAGGGTTTCCTCCCCCTGACCTTGAGGGAGATGAGTGTTCTTCCTGTGCTGTTGGTGTTCTGCTCCACAGAGGAAGGGGATCAGGGTCTCTAATAAGCTCTGGCCTGAGTAAATACAGAACACTCACTCTCACGGTCTCACCGTCCTCTTTCTCTCTTTAACTCAAGCTCTCTTTCTATCACTCGTTCTCCTTTGTCGTCTGTTTTCTTTCCATTTTGCTGTCTCTTCCTCTCTTCCTTGCACATAAAAACACACTCACGTTCTCCATCTTCTCTCTCTCCCTCTTATCTGCTCTGAATGAGACACGTCTGTGTCTTGGTCCTCTCAGGCTGTCTGTCTGTCTCCCGCTGGCTCGCACAGACACACAAGGTCTGCTCCGCTCTTTGATGCTGACAGCTGCTTTCTGTCTGCGCTCCATCTATGAGCTCCCCCCTCTCACTTTGGTTCGGCTAAACTCTGTTTAAACCCAGGTGAACCTCTCATACTGAGAGATGGATAGAGGGATGGAGATCGATATGATGCTATGGATGCTAGAACTGTGCATACTTTACTGGGTGAGATGCCCTTTGTAGAGGAGCCCTGTCATCTCACCGCTCTCTGAAATATCTGGTGTGTTGTAGTGTGTCAGCTTAGTGTACACACAAACACCTTGCTCCTAATGGGTCATTCGCTAGGGTGAAAACATGCTTTGGTGATGACATTTCACTTCTTTATGTTATAAAATACATTTTACTAAGACAAATATGTTTTGTCATATTCTGAATCATTCATTGGGGTCTTTCTCTAACATATCATTAACATTATATTCCAAAAGTTGGATTTCATAACCTAATACATCTGAAAATAAGCACCGAACTTTGACAGAGCAATGCATCTTTATCGGCGAAACTTGAGGATTTCACACTTTGTGGTCGTCGTCAAAATTAGCACAAGCTGAATGAAATGTTTTGACAGGCCTTGAAATGAAAAAGCTTGGGGTACGCTCTGACATTTCACAGAGTTACGATTGTTTTTGTGAGAAGTCTTCAAAAAAGAACAGGAACTTCACATTATGAACTGCGAGTCCTAAAAAATGAAAATACTACACGTCGTCTCAAAATCAATCAAATTTATTTTATATAGCCCTTCGTACATCAGCTGATATCTCAAAGTGCTGTACAGAAACCCAGCCTAAAACCCCAAACAGCAATCAACGTCTATCTTACCTCTATATGTTTTATGTCCTCCAGATTTGAGAAGAAATATGACAAGTTCAATGGTAAGCCTGTCAGGTAGTTTTAATTCTCACACAGCATCTTCTCTGGCCTCCATTGATTTAGTTGCCCTATTTTTGACCATCATACAAGGGTAAAATCTCAAATAGGTTTTTAACAGATTATAAGAGACATGAGGTTTGAACCATTGATTTTCTTAGAGGATTATCTACACAATTATTTTACCCAGTGGTCAAACGATGAGTTTCTGATTGGACACCCTACATGTAAACCCTCAGAGCCTTCATACTGTCAGACCTGTGGATCCCCTCAGCCTGCCTCTGACTCCCCTGTTCAAACAACCACTATTTTTGGCTGCCTTTTAATTTCCCCTCTACTTTGTTGAGATAGCAAATCCTAAGAATGTGTTTTGTGTTATTGACTTACGGGATATATGGTTCTAATTTCCCCATTTCCTGTTGGCTCCCTCTCTCTGCCAACCCTGCCTCTCTCCTTCATATTGGCTGCTGGAAGGATTCCTGGCTCCTGAGTAACAAATCACTGTAGTGTTGGTTAGTAGTACACAGTTGTTCTCTAACTCTTTTCATATTCATAAAACACCTACTCATGCATACAGTGGTTCCCAAACTGTAGGGGGGAGGGGGTCAGCAGAGGGGGCGCGGATGGCCCCCCCTGCCAAAGAAATTGCACAATTTCGAAATTGGGTAGTCCATCAGCAGTTTTCCTCTTGTCTTGTCATTGCATACAGTACCTTAGAGCTATTTATAATTTGTCAGAAATGTCCAGATCAACTGGTCGTTGTCCGCAAACAATTATTTCATTTTTTTGTAATGTTTGAGTCACTCATATCACATGAACACACATAAGACATGGCAAAATTTTTAAAATTGCAGGAAATTAGCTTTAAAATGGCCAAAAACAAGTTCCCCAACTCTGCCTTAGGATCCCTATTCTAATAGATAATCTCAGTGTTGGCAAAGGAAATTGAGACAGATGTTTTTGCTCACAATTGTTGATTACTTAACAAAATGTAAAATTTTCAGTGCAACATGAAAGTCTTCAGATAGTAACACGTTTTTTATGACCCTCAATTCTACACGTGTGTATTTGTACAGTAACACTCTCCAGCTCCAACCCACTTCGCCCAGTCAGACCCCCTCTGGGTCTCAGGTGGGAACACAGGCCTCCTGTAGGGCCTCCATGCGTCACTGCACCGGTCAAGAGCCCCAACACACACATACACACACACACGTCTTTAATGTTGTACCATTCTTTATCAGGCTCAGTAAGATATGCACACTGTCACTTATAAATACTTTCTCATCAAAATATATTTTGGTATCTACTGTACAACATTTGATAGGTTTGCTTAAACAATGCGTTTTATGTAAGTCCTCATAACACCTCTTTATTGCTCTTTCACAGTGTATTAGTTTAGTGGGTTTCCATAGGACTCTGTGTGTATTGTGATGGGTGGAGCCTGTGTGGCTGGTAGTGCTGTGTGTTATTGTAACCCATTTCTATAAGCTACTGCTCCTGGGGTTAATGACTATACCCCTCTGCCCTCAGGCTGCATGGGCTCACACATTTTCCAGAGGGCACAACCCGTGTTTGTACGTGTTTAACTAAACTTATGGGAACCAGAAATCCCCACAAGAATATTAAACAAACAAAAATTGGACCGTCTGGGCAGTCAGTCAGTGAGGTCTAGTGTACCTAACAAGAGTAAAGAAAGAATATGGCAGACAGAGCGGGAGGGTCGTCACACCCCACAAAACCATGGACCAACCAGGACCCCGGAACACCATACCAGTGTCAAACAAAATACTGCCCTGCATCCAAGTAAAAGACCCAGCCTGCGTCCCAAATCCATGAGGTGTTCACACTTCCACTTGCCCCAGCCAACCTCGTCCTCCCTAGACCTCAGCAACCTTTGCACACAGGAAGCAACCTTTAAGAGGAAAGAAGAATACGAGACCAGAAGAGACGACAGGAGCGACAGAACAGGACAATATCAAACAAAATAAACAGTGGTCAGTCACGTAGACATTCAGGGACAGGGCGCACGAGCGAGCGCATCAGCAACAAGCTCCAACAAAAATAACGTCTCAGGGTCCTTCTCATTAAATCTTGGCAACAACCGTAAGTTTCCAAAAATATCAAGTGAGTCCGGGCACGACCCCTAGGTAAATCTGGGTCACCTTCCCAGAGCAAACTCTCCCGAGAGCCTTATTTCCCTAACCAACTCTAGCCGTCTGTTGGTTTTAGCTGCCCCAAATCCTGTTTATATGCCAATTATTTTTCATGCTCTAGCTTCTCACAATCACGCTCTAGCTTCTCACAATCACGCTCTAGCTGTAACAGAAGCAGTTCTTTCTGGTGTTTAAAAGACAGACCGACCACTTGGCCATTAACAAAACCGGGAAACGGCTGAGGTGGCGGCGAGTCCTCGGCAGTTGCAACTTCAAGAATACCACTCTCCATCAGATTGGCCTTCAATATCAACTGAACAGAATTTGACATTTATCACTAATTTCAACCTGGTAGTGATCAGCGATCTTCAACAGCTGTTCTTTAGTACATAATTCTAACAGTTCCTCTGATGGAAAGCGAATGAACTCGTCTACATTAGATGCCTTAGTCACAAGTAAATACAACAACAACAAAAAATCTTGCTCTTCCCCTCTGCTGGGCACACCAGACCGAACCACAACAAGAGAGAGATGACAGTCACACTGGGCACCACAGAAGAGAGATGAGATATATATGGAGCTTCCCCAAAACCTACAATAACTCAACCCTAGTCTTTGTATGGATTTGTGGTGGGTAATTACGCACTGTAGCCCGCTGGCAAGTGGGGGACGAAAGAAAAAACAACACGCTGGCAGATTCCCCCAAGCCATGTGCCCCGAGACAACTGCTCAGTCCAGACACCACACAAAAATAACTAAATAACCATGCCCAACATATTCCAAAGTGAAACATGTCGCTAAGCCTAACAGGGGGAAAAAAAGGCTATAGCTCTGGGTAGCAAGTATCACTACCCTACCCAAATCTCCCACTGAGGTACACAGCTGATTGTACTCACCACCTCGGACCGACGTCCCAACAGCGAGTAGAGCAAGAGTCTCCAGCCTGGGCAGGGGCCTGGAAACTAACCAAGGTACTCCCTCCAACGCAACACACAACCACCTATCCACCACTGTGGCAAGTTTACCAAACAAACAAAGGGAACCAACACTGGGCACCAAACATTACAACTCAAACAAGCTGTAACAAAAGATGCAAACAGAGCACCTACAGAGTTTAACGTTAACTCCACGTTTTCTCCCAAACACAACACCTTCAAGATCCCAGACGAGCCCCCACTTGTCACGAACCGGACAGTCCGAAGTCCGTGACAATGTGGAGATAAGGAATAACAAAAATATATTTTAACTGAGTTAACGTAAGTACAATTAACAATGGTGTTAGTCAGTAATCAGTAGTGAGTGATGCATGCATAAATGTGATAATGAGGGGTGCTGAAAGGTGCCAAAGCAAACAAACAAAAAATGCCACAACCAAAATCTAACAGTGTGTCTGCATGGAGAGAGTCTCCTCAGTGAATGGGGAAGAGGTCTATTTATCCCGGGACCCCCATGTCGCTGACAACCCTCCCAGCTCCGCCCACCAACATCCTAATAACAAGAGCAAAGAGTACAGCAGACAGTCGTCACAGTACATCACTGTAGGTCTGCTCTCAGTACAGTACATCACTGTAGGTCTGCTCTCAGTACAGTATATCACTGTAGGTCTGCTCTAAGTACAGTATATCACTGTAGGTCTGCTCTAAGTACAGTATATCACTGTAGGTCTGCTCTGTACAGTATATCACTGTGGGTCTGCTCTCAGTACAGTACATCACTGTAGGTCTGCTCTAAGTACAGTATATCACTGTAGGTCTGCTCTAAGTACAGTATATCACTGTGGGTCTGCTCTAAGTACAGTATAACACTGTAGGTCTGCTCTCAGTACAGTATATCACTGTAGGTCTGCTCTAAGTACAGTATATCACTGTAGGTCTGCTCTAAGTACAGCACGTCACTGTAGGTCTGCTCTAAGTACAGTACGTCACTGTAGGTCTGCTCTAAGTACAGTACGTCACTGTAGGTCTGCTCTAAGTACAGTACGTCACTGTAGGTCTGCTCTAAGTACAGTATATCACTGACTAGGTCTGCTCTAAGTACACTATATCACTGACTAGGTCTGCTCTAAGTACAGTATATCACTGTAGGTCTGCTCTAAGTCGAGTATATCACTGACTAGGTCTGCTCTAAGTACAGTATATCACTGACTAGGTCTGCTCTAAGTACAGTATATCACTGTGACTAGGTCTGCTCTAAGTACAGTATATCACTGTGACTAGGTCTGCTCTAAGTACAGTATATCACTGTGACTAGGTCTGCTCTAAGTACAGTATATCACTGACTAGGTCTGCTCTAAGTACATTATATCACTGACTAGGTCTGCTCTAAGTACAGTATATCACTGTGACTAGGTCTGCTTTAAGTACAGTATATCACTGTGACTAGGTCTGCTCTAAGTACAGTATATCACTGTGACTAGGTCTGCTCTAAGTACAGTATATCACTGACTAGGTCTGCTCTAAGTACAGTATATCACTGACTAGGTCTGCTCTAAGTACAGTATATCACTGACTAGGTCTGCTCTAAGTACAGTATATCACTGCAGGTGTGCTCTAAGTACAGTATATCACTGTAGGTCTGCTCTAAGTACAGTATATCACTGTAGGTCTGCTCTAAGTACAGTATATCACTGTAGGTCTGCTCTCAGTACAGTATATCACTGTAGGTCTGCTCTCAGTACAGTATATCACTGTAGGTCTGCTCTCAGTACAGTATATCACTGTAGGTCTGCTATCAGTACAGTATATCACTGTAGGTCTGCTATCAGTACAGTATATCACTGACTAGGTCTGCTATCAGTACAGTATATCACTGTATGTCTGCTATCAGTACAGTATATCACTGTATGTCTGCTATCAGTACAGTATATCACTGTAGGTCTGCTCTCAGTACAGTATATCACTGTAGGTCTGCTCTCAGTACAGTATATCACTGTAGGTCTGCTCTCAGTACAGTATATCACTGTAGGTCTGCTCTCAGTACAGTATATCACTGTAGGTCTGCTCTCAGTACAGTATATCACTGTAGGTCTGCTCTCAGTACAGTATATCACTGTAGGTCTGCTCTCAGTACAGTATATCACTGTAGGTCTGCTCTAAGTACAGTACATCACTGTAGGTCTGCTCTAAGTACAGTACATCACTGTGGGTCTGCTCTAAGTACAGTACATCACTGTGGGTCTGCTCTAAGTACAGTATATCACTGTGGGTCTGCTCTAAGTACAGTATATCACTGTGGGTCTGCTCTAAGTACAGTATATCACTGTAGGTCTGCTCTCAGTACAGTATATCACTGTAGGTCTGCTCTCAGTACAGTATATCACTGTAGGTCTGCTCTAAGTACAGTATACTTGTACTGTATGTTCTGCCTGAGTCAGTCCTCAACAAATTCTTATTTTCAATTACAGATTCTTTTTTTTTTACCTTGTCAGCTCGGGGATTGGATCTTGCAACCTTTCAGCTACTAGTTCCATGCTCTAACCACTAGGCTACCTGCCGCCCCGGTAGTGTGTGTGACTGGATCTGAACCCCTCATGGTGAATTTGATCATTTCTGAGTGTGTATGCATTTTAGCATGTGTGTGTGTGTGCATTTTTGAGAAGGGGGGGGGGGGGGGTAATAGTAGTGTATAGTGTACTGTATGACCCATACTTGGTATCTGCTTTGACTTTTCTGTGTAACTTGGTGTTTTAGGGAGGAAAAGAGCAACTCTCAATTAATCAATCAAGTCATGAGTGTGTGTGATCTGCACTGTGCCTCAACATGTGGCTTCAATCACCAGGCTCTGTTTGGTCCCACCCCAATCTACCATTCACTGAGAGTTATGGCTATTGATGCTGTCTTCATGTTTTTCAAACGGGTCATTTTTGCCTGGGTTTCAGAAATGTAGCCTAACCCCCCTTTTACTGCCTAAAAAAAATCCAGAATGTCTTTTTGCAAACATTTTTACAAATCTGTTTCTATAGGAAGCCTGTGTGTGGCTGGTTGGCTGTGTGTGTGTGTGTGTGAGGCTGGCTGGCTGGCTGGCTGTGTGTGGCTGGCTGGCTGGCTGTGTGACTGGCTGGCTGACTGTGTGTGGCTGACTGGCTGGCTGACTGTGTGTGGCTGACTGGCTGACTGTGTGTGGCTGACTGGCTGACTGTGTGTGTCTGACTGGCTGGATGTGTGTGGTTGGCTGGCTGGCTGTGTGTGACTGACTGGCTGGCTGTGTGTGGCTGGCTGGCTGTGTGTGGTTGGCTGGCTGGCTTTGGCTGGCTGGCTGGCTGTGTGTGGTTGGCTGGCTGGCTGGCTGGCTGTGTGTTGACTGATGAGCATGTAAACAGGTATAGTGTCAGGTATCAGCAGGGTTTATTGTAGCTCTAAGTGCAGATCTGGCAGGTCTGAGGGTTTATTTGGGTTTCAGGTATCAAATTAAACCCACTGCTCTGTCTCACAATCACTCCCGTCCACTCTGTTTTCACAGTAATGGTTTTACAGAGTCAATAAACACTCACGCAAACACACACACTCGCATATTCATACAGATGCAGAAAGAGCTACTTATTCACTCACACACACACACACACACCGCTACCAAGTTCCCATGCCTTGCCTCCTTGTCTCTCAGGTCATTGTGGTTTCAGAGATCAGACACAAACATTCATTCCACTGTACACCGCCCCCCACGTAATTCAGACCAGGAGCACCCAGGGACCACCAGAGGGGAGAGGCCACTCCCCCCTCCTCTTATCAACCCACAACCCCCCAGCCCTAAACACATTATCACAGGATCTGAACACAACACACACAGCTCCTCCACATTCACATTATCTGTCTCCCCTGACAGTTAGCCCCATATCATAGTTATCATTCAACACACACACTCTTTCACACACACTAACACAGAACAGAAAGAGGATCAAAGGTTAATCATGTATTTTCATCAGTCGGGGCACACTGCTGTCTCTCTGTCTTCCTCAATGTTATAGATGTATGTGCACAGTTTTTGTGTGGCAGCAGGTAGCCTACCGGTTAAGAGCGTTGATTTGAATCCTCGAGCCGACTATGTGGAAAATCTGCCGATGTGCCCATGAGCAAGGCACTTAACCCTAATTGCTCCTATAAGTCGCTCTGGATAAAAGCATCTGCTAAATGACTCAAATATAAGTTTGAGTCACACCCAGTTTGTGTGTGAGCTTGCCTTGTATATGTCTGTCTGTCCCAACTAATGAATGGTTTTGAAGTATTAATTTCATACAATAAATAAACAGTCCTTTCTTTCTTCTCTGATGAAGTATTTGTCTCTATCTCCCCCCCTCCTCTCTCCCTCTCTCGACCTACTCATACCAAGGGTAGTTTTCCCTCTGAAACTGAATCTCTGCTTACTTTAGTTAATTTAATGCAAACAGTGTTTTCTATTGTAGTTGTAAAATCAGCCATTCATTTGATCTACACTCTCCTATAAAACTGTGTAATAGAGCCGTACAATCATTTAAAAAGTGTTGGAGGCATTTCTCTGGACAGGGTTTGTGAGGAAACAGAAATACTTTTAGCGTATTTTAATGCCTACGCCATACTCTCTGAGTGGTGTGGTATTGTTAGTACTGCTGGAGAGAGAGTGACATAGTCGTATACATTTCAGACCATAACCCCCCCCCCAACTGACTGCAACAGGAAGTGCTTATTCATTCAGTACATATACATGTACAGAACACCCTCTGCTCTGCATGCCCTGGGATGGAGCATTTTATGAAATGGAGAAGAGCAGAAAATGGTTCTGTGAAATGGAAGCCATCCTGAAGTGTTAAATGTTTGGTCTGAGGTTTAGAGAAAAGAGGGGGTTTGGTCTGAGGTTTAGAGAAAAGAGGGGGTTTGTTCTGAGGTTTAGAGAATAGAGGGGGTTTGTTCTGAGGTTTAGAGAATAGAGGGGGTTTGTTCTGAGGTTTAGAGAATTCTATATACTTTCGGCCCGTCATTGGACACTGTGCTATCTAACCTCCAAACAAGCTTCAATGCCATACAACACTCCTTCCGTGGCCTCCGACTGCTCTTAAACGCTAGTAAAACCAAATGCATGCTTTTCAACCGATCGCTGCCTGCACCCGCATGCCCGCCTAGCATCACCACCCTGGATGGTTCCGACCTAGAATATGTGGACATCTATAAGTACCTAGGTGTCTGGCTAGACTGCAAACTCTCCTTCCAGACTCATATCAAACATCTCCAATCGAAAATCAAATCAAGACTCGACTTTCTTTTCCGCAACAAAGCCTCCTTCACTCACGCCGCCAAGCTTACCCTAGTAAAACTGACTATCCTACCGATCCTCGACTTCGGCGATGTCATCTACAAAATGGCTTCCAACACTCTACTCAGCAAACTGGATGCAGTCTATCACAGTGCCATCCGTTTTGTCACTAAAGCACCTTATACCACCCACCACTGCGACTTGTATGCTCTAGTCGGCTGGCCCTCGCTACATATTCGTCGCCAGACCCACTGGCTCCAGGTCATCTACAAGTCCATGCTAGGTAAAGCTCCGCCTTATCTCAGCTCACTGGTCACGATGGCAACACCCATCCGTAGCACGCGCTCCAGCAGGTGTATCTCACTGATCATCCCTAAAGCCAACACCTCATTTGGCCGCCTTTCGTTCCAGTACTCTGCTGCCTGTGACTGGAACGAATTGCAAAAATCGCTGAAGTTGGAGACTTTTATCTCCCTCACCAACTTCAAACATCAGCTATCTGAGCAGCTAACCGATCGCTGCAGTTGTACATAGTCTATTGGTATATAGCCCACCCATTTTCACCTACCTCATCCCCATACTGTTTTTATTTATTTACTTTTCTGCTCTTTTGCACACCAATATCTCTACCTGTACATGACCATCTGATCATTTATCACTCCAGTGTTAATCTGCAAAATTGTAATTATTCGCCTACCTCATGCCTTTTGCACACATTGTATATAGACTCCCCCTTTGTTTTCTACTGTGTTATTGACTTGTTAATTGTTTACTCCATGTGTAACTCTGTGTTGTCTGCTCATACTGCTATGCTTTATCTTGGCCAGGTCGCAGTTGCAAATGAGAACTTGTTCTCAACTAGCCTACCTGGTTAAATAAAGGTGAAATAAAAAAAATAAAAAATAGAGGGGGTTTGGTCTGAGGTTTAGAGAATAGAGGGGGTTTGGTCTGAGGTTTAGAGAAAAGAGGGGGTTTGGTCTGAGGTTTAGAGAATAGAGGGGGTTTGGTCTGAGGGTTAGAGAATACCTCCACCAGGGTCCCCCTCACCCTCTGTCCTCTCTTAATCTGTCTCACTCGCCACTCTCTCTCACTCGCCACTCTCTCTCACTCGCCATTCGCCACTCTCTCACTCGCCATTCGCCACTCTCTCACTCGCCACTCGCCCCTCTCACTCGCCACTCGCCCACTCGCCACTCTCTCACTCGCCACACACTCACTCGCTACACACTCACTCGCCACACTCTCACTCGCCACACTCTCACTCGCCACACTCTCACTCGCCACACTCTCACTCGCCACACTCTCACTCGCCTCACTCGCCACACTCTCACTCGCCACACTCTCACTCGCCACACTCTCACTCGTCACACTCTCACTCGCCACACTCTCACTCGCCACACTCTCACTCGCCACACTCTCTCTCACTCGCCACTCTCTCACTCGCCACACTCTCTCTCACTCTCCGCTCTCTCACTCTCCGCTCTCTCACTCGCCGCTCTCTCACTCGCCGCTCTCTCACTCGCCGCTCTCTCACTCGCCGCCGCTCTCTCACTCGCCGCCGCTCTCTCACTCGCCGCCGCTCTCTCACTCGCCACTCTCGCCGCTCTCTCACTCGCCGCTCTCTCACTCGCCGCTCTCTCACTCGCCACTCTCTCACTCGCCACTCTTTCACTCTTTCCTTTCTTAGTTCTGAATGTAATCTCCTATTATTTTACAATGCAACTGCATCATGTTGCAGATATCTTCCTATTACACCTAAAGGGGAAGAAAAGTCATCCTTTGTTGATTTTACACATACTGTATGTCTGTATAATTTAGTCACTGTTTGAGATGTCGGTCTGTATATTTGTGAAATATGAACTTTCTCATAAATCATGCATTGATCTCTAGATGAGTTTTCCAGGAAGTTGTACATACAATTAGGATTTGGCCCTTTGACTTGTTGTGTGCCAGAGTTCACATTTAGCTCCATGCCCAGCTGTGTTCTTATCCCCTGATTGGCTGAAAGCTGTGGTGTATATACCACGGATATGACCCCAAAAATATTTGAACTGTTCTAAATACGTTGGTAACCAGTTTATAATAGCAATAAGGCACCTCAGGGTTTGTGGTGTATGGCCAATATACCATGGGGGCTGTATCCAGGCACTCCGCGATGTGTCGTGGGTACAGAACAGCCCTTTGTCGTGGTATATTGGCCATATACCAAACTCCCGCATACCTTATTGCTTATGTATTCTACACTACAGACTCCCTGCCTCCTACAAAGGCCTCCCACACCACAGACTGTACTGTCCAGTACATCTCTATCCCTCATTAGCACCATCTGAGGAAGAAACCCACTGTGAACTCTGGTTCAGTGTGTAAGGGAAACTAACAAGGATATTTTACATTTTGAAACCTCCCCAGATACATTGAACACCGCAAATCAACTTCTTATGTGTGTGTTCATGCTCAGTTTAGTGAGACGTGTTGATCCTTTGTGCTCCAGAGTGAATCTCATGTCTGAACTTCCCCACTGTCCAACTTGCCTGACACCATCCCATTCCCCAGTCTGTACTGTAGTTCATTACTGTGTACACTATCAGCCTGCCCTGACGTGTCCCCCTCCCTCCACCCCTGCATTAGTGGTGTATACTGTAGAGGAGCCAGGCAGGCTTCGCTCTGGTGCTCTGACACCATGTGGCTGTCACACTGGCTTTCATACAGCCTGGTGGGTGGCATGAAGCTCGCCCCTCTCTGGCCCACTATGGACACTTCTGTAGAATCCTGGTGAATATTTAAACAGGTCAACTTTTCACTTTTAGCACTTCCAAGAGTTTTATAGAGGAGTCATGGTTTGGTTTTGTCTGATTTTTAAGTGTAAGAGAAGTAGAAAAGGGCATTGGGAGAGAAGGATGGAGTGAGGTAAGAGGAAAGAGGGTCAATCTCAGTAAGAACAAAATAATGGTGTTCCAAAAAAGGTCCAGTCGCCAGGATCACAAATACAAATTCCATCTTGACACCGTTGCCCTAGAGCACACAAAAAACTATACGTACCTCGGCCTAAACATCAGTGCCACAGGTAACTTCCACAAAGCTGTGAACGATCTGAGAGACAAGGCAAGAAGGGCATTCTATGCCATCAAAAGGAACTTAAAAGTCGACATACCAATTTAGGTTTTGGCTAAAAATACTTGAATTAGTAATAGAACCCATTGCCCTTTATGGTTGTGAGGTCTGAGGTCCGCTCACCAACCAAGAATTCACAAAATGGGACAAACACCAAATTGAGACTCTGCATGCAGAATTCTGCAAAAATGTCCTTAGTGTACAACGTATAACACCAAATAATGCATGCAGAGCAGAATTAGGCCGATACCCGCTAATTATCAAAATCCAGAAAAGAGCCGTTAAATTCTATAACCACCTAAAAGGAAGCGATTCCCAAACCTTTCATAATAAAGCCATCACCTACAGAGAGATGAACCTGGAGAAGAGTCCCCTAAGCAAGCTGGTCCTGGGGCTCTGTTCACAAACAGATTATACAGAGCCCGAGGACAGCACCACAATTAGACTCAACCAAATCATGAGAAAACAAAAAGAGAATTACTTGACACATTGGAAATAATTAACAAACAAACAGAGCAAACTAGATTGCTATCTGGCCCTAAACAGAGAGTACTCAGTGGCAGAATAACTGACCACTGTGACTGACCCAAACTTAAGGAAAGCTTTGACTATGTACAGACTCTGTGAGCATAGCCTTGCTATTGAGAAAGGTCGCCGTAGGCAGACCTGGCTCTCAAGAGAAGACAGGCTATGTGTACACTGCCCACAAAATGAGGTGGAAACTGAGCTGTACTTCCTGCCCTCCTGATTTTGATAAACTCTCATATCTACTGGGGGAAATACCACAGTGTGCCATCACAGCAGCAAGATTTGTGACCTGTTGCTACAAGAAAATGCCAACCAGTGAAGAACAAACACCATTGTAAATACAACCCATATTTAGGTTTATTTATTTTCCCTTTTGTGCTTTAACAATTTGCACATCGTTACAACACTGTATATATACATAATATGACATTTGTAATGTCTTTATTCTTTTGGAACTTATGAGTGTAATGTTTACTGTTCATTTTTGTTTATCACTTTTCTATGTTATCTACTTTACTTGCTTTGGTAATGTTAACATATGTTTCCCATGCCAAGAAAGCCCCTTAAATTGAATTGAGAGCGAGCAAGCAGAGCAGCAGAGCGAGCAGACAGAAAGAGTAGAGAACAGAGCTTGGGACGAGCCTCTAAGCCTCTTCAGCATTGTGCTGTACATCTGGGTCACCACCGGCCTTCATCATCCAAACCAGAGAGAATCTGGAGTAGAAAATGATGCTCATCTCCCTGAGGAGACTGAGAGAAACCAGTCCAGTCCTGGCAGCAGCAGCGTTTAGGAGAGGGTGGAGAGAGGATAAGAAGGAGAGAGTGATTGCGTGGGGAGTGTGCACGTGTGGGGGGTTTTGGGACTGGAGAGGTCCCTAGATGCTGTCAATCCACAGTGTACCATTACCCTCTAGTGGTCATGTTGACTTTATCTTCTTCATGTTGAAGATGGGTGGAAAACAGCAGACTACAGAGAGATGTGGAAACGGTTCCAAAACACAGGCTGACAGAGCCTCCAATCAACTCTAGATTCCATCAGGTCCTCTCTATTCTTAGTGGGCATATCTGTGTCTGTATTTATGTCTGTAAGGTTGTGCATATTCAGAGATGGAGAGCTCTGTGATTCCCCCTGCCTGGAGAACCCTAGGCTATGTTTTGTCTCAGTCCCTTCACTGTCAACAGGGGAAAGGCTTGTACACACTTCTGATGGGGGAAAAAAAGAGACTTGTGACAAATGCCAGATGTTTTGTCCAAATTCAATATGTTAGCGTATAGAATATTTACCCAAGAGTTTGTTTTTTCAGCCCTGGTTTTCTTGGTTGAATAGATTTTTGTAATACAACAACTGCAGCCACTGCCAAGAGACAGTAAAACTGTCCATGTAGACTTTAGACAGCTGTACATTATCCACAGTCAATCATACAGGGAAATATGTGAGCTTAATCCAGCTAAGGTTTTAGTGACATTCAAGGCTGATCTTGTCTTTTAATTTACTTACATTGTAGTAACATGATTATAAAGAGTATTTTGTTCAGATCTTCTTTTAAATGTTTTTTTTGCTGTCGTCTGTGTGTGCGTTGTGCGTGCGTTGTGTGTGCGTTGTGCGTGTTGCCGTGGTCTGTTACTTTAGCCCAGTGTGTTGCTCTCAGAAGTAACACAGATGTTTCTCTCTGGAAAACAAACAGAACAGAGGCCCTTTCTCCAGGACAAGGGACTATCAAAATAAAAGCTGGCCCCGACCTCCACCTCCCTCCTGTTTCATGGGGTGCATGCAGAGGGGAGCATTTTTCTGTCTGACACATGCTTTTACACCACTGCTCTCACATATGCTCGGTTGTTCGGTTCTTACACATTATTCTATCTTGTCAATTTTCTTTCACAAAAAGTGTGTGTGTGTGCGCGCATGCGCGCCCGTGTGTGTGTCTGGTCCCTCCATTAGTATTGTAGCTGTTGGTGGGACTCGGATTGATGACTCTTCAGACTGAGAGAGATTTAGAATCCTGGGAGGGAGGAAGGGATAGGGGAGGCATGGGATGAGAGGAGAACAAACACTGCCACCCCCTTTCCTCCCTGCTCCATGATTTATTGGCACTTTCCCAAAATGCACTGCGTCACTCCAGAGGTGTTGTGAGCCCACGGGACCAGGAGTAGACCTCAGGGATACAGAGAGAGACAGAATGTTGCATCAATAATGTGAGTCTTCTGTATAGGCTTTCAAAATGGAGAGCACATGAGACACATCAGTCTCTAGAAGTTCTCTGTGTGAGGAATTTAATAAGAGGACAAGGTAGATGTGAGTAAGAGAAAGTGCACATTGATAAGTGAGAGAGGTAAATAGTGCTGTTTGGATAAAGAGAGAGAACAAGCTTTTTGAGCTGTGAAATTGAAGAGGATATGAATGGCAGGATGTCATAAATAAGCAGAGTCCTGAGTCTCCTCCATGGGCTAGGCGGACGTTGTATTTCTCAGGTTAGCGCTGCATTGTGACAGCTCTGTGAGCATCATCACTACTCGCTTCATACAGAGCCAAGTGTGTGTGTGTCTGTGTTGCCACAGCTGTGTATGTGTAATGTTTTGTGGGTCTGTTAGCGTTAGTGTTTTGTGGGCCCTTAGAGAGGACAATAGCTACCAATATCATTACTCATTCAAACAGGAATGATGCTCCAGCATCCTCATTGGGCCAATACAGTTTACCGAGGGGTGTTGTTGTAATGGAAAGTCCAGGTGCAGACTCTCTGCTCTGAGGGAGGAAGCTCTTGTTGACTATATTTAACGTTGTGTTCGACCTCCTAGTCCTATAATCTCTTTACACTTATACAGTCATATGCTTGTAACTTTAGATATGTCAAGATGTTTAGTTACGTATGTTTTAACTTAGTTGTGTTGTATTGTGTCAGATTTGATATTGGTAATCATATCACAACTCAAATTCAACCTCATTATTTTACCTAGTTTTCACTCACACTCGATTCTCTTACCCAGAACCTCATATCCTTTCTTTTTGTCTCAGTAACATTTGTCCAGTGTCTCCCTTGGGGTTTATCTGTCATTTTATTTGAAGAACAAGGTTAGCTATGTTTTCGTACTGTAATGTAGTCCCACTGCGTTTTGGTATATGAGTGTTGGTATAGGAGTGTGTAATATGCCAGAGTCCAATGCAGCCAGGACGAGCCACTGTTTCCCTCTGTGACAGCCACCAATGACTGCTCTGCTGTCTATAAACTAGAAGACGACCTCAATAGTTCTGGAAGAGTTTTGGTCCATCCATGAGACATTTGGTAAAATAATATTCATTCATGAAGTATCCAATGTCGGACACTGTGAAATGATCAAATCATCAATACTCTGAAACAATTATTATTGCACCAGTGGTACGATGACAGCCACTTCTCAGTACGGTTGAATAGTTTCAGGATGGAATTCCAGAGTAGTTTTTCCACGGTATTCCAGTAGGGGGCACAACAGACCTATATTCTCTTCCTGGAAGTTAAAGGATGACTCGCTTTGTGGTCAGAGAACAGTCTGAGATGTCCACAGCCAGTTTTGTTTTTCATGATAATTCATTTTTGGGAGAGCAGATCGTGAAACAGCTTTAAACAGCATTAAAGGGATGCTTTATAAAGGTTAAATAATCATTAAAAAAAATGTAACAGCATATCTCTGTATTTACATTTAGTGCCTGTTTCCCAGACAGAGATTGAGACTTATCCCCTGACTAAAAAACATGTATAACTGAGATTCTCCATTGAGCTTGGTTTTTAGTGTAGGACTAGGCTTAATCTGTGTCCAGGAAACCACTTCATACTCTACTGCATTGTCCTCTAGTCAAGCAGAAACATAATGAGACAGACCAACAGTAGTTCCAAGTCAAGGCCATCAACCCTTCAGTAAATGGTGCTCACATTGTGCCATCTCTAGTGGAGAGATTGGGGAGAAGAGAAACAATTTGCTTACTTTGTCTCTGACGAATAAAGTGACGTCTAGGATCTGTGAAGCCTTTTCTCGGTCAAGCGTTAGCTACCTGGAATTGAAGGTTGGTGAAAAACACATGACACACTCATTTGTGCGTCAATGTAGACACACGCTCTTCACATATGTCCACACATCCACACACAGACTTTTATTTAAACACTCAGAGACATGCATTTAACGGTATAGATTTGAGTATGTATGCGCCCCCATATCCACACATTTTCATTACATCTCTAATGATGTTCTCATGCACGCATGTGCACACACTCTCTCACACACACACACACACACACACACACACGTAGTTGCATGTCAGTACAGTGCCATGCGAAAGTATTCGGCCCCCTTGAACTTTGCGACCTTTTGCCACATTTCAGGCTTCAAACATAAAGATATAAAACTGTATTTTTTTTGTGAAGAATCAACAACAAGTGGGACACAATCATGAAGTGGAACGACATTTATTGGATATTTCAAACTTTTTTAACAAATCAAAAACTGAAAAATTGGGCGTGCAAAATTATTCAGCCCCTTTACTTTCAGTGCAGCAAACTCTCTCCAGAAGTTCAGTGAGGATCTCTGAATGATCCAATGTTGACCTAAATGACTAATGATGATAAATACAATCCACCTGTGTGTAATCAAGTCTCCGTATAAATGCACCTGCACTGTGATAGTCTCAGAGGTCCGTTAAAAGCGCAGAGAGCATCATGAAGAACAAGGAACATACCAGGCAGGTCCGAGATACTGTTGTGAAGAAGTTTAAAGCCGGATTTGGATACAAAAATATTTCCCAAGCTTTAAACATCCCAAGGAGCACTGTGCAAGCGATAATATTGAAATGGAAGGAGTATCAGACCACTGCAAATCTACCAAGACCTGGCCGTCCCTCTAAACTTTCAGCTCATACAAGGAGAAGACTGATCAGAGATGCAGCCAAGAGGCCCATGATCACTCTGGATGAACTGCAGAGATCTACAGCTGAGACTCTGTCCATAGGACAACAATCAGTCGTATATTGCACAAGTCTGGCCTTAATGGAAGAGTGGCAAGAAGAAAGCCATTTCTTAAAGATATAAAAGTGTTGTTTAAAGTTTGCCACAAGCCACCTGGGAGACACACCAAACGTGGAAGAAGGTGCTCTGGTCAGATGAAACCAAAATTGAACTTTTTGGCAACAATGCAAAACGTTATGTTTGGCGTAAAAGCAACACACCATCCCCACTGTCAAACATGGTGGTGGCAGCATCATGGTTTGGGCCTGCTTTTCTTCAGCAGGGACAGGGAAGATGGTTAAAATTGATGGGAAGATGGATGGAGCCAAATACAGGACCATTCTGGAAGAAAACCTGATGGAGTCTGCAAAAGACCTGAGACTGGGACGGAGATTTGTCTTCCAACAAGACAATGATCCAAAACATAAAGCAAAATCTACAATGGAATGGTTCAAAAATAAACATATCCAGGTGTTAGAATGGCCAAGTCAAAGTCCAGACCTGAATCCAATCGAGAATCTGTGGAAAGAACTGAAAACTGCTGTTCACAAATGCTCTCCATCCAACCTCACTGAGCTCGAGCTGTTTTGCAAGGAGGAATGGGGAAAAAATGTCAGTCTCTCGAATGTGCAAAACTGATAGAGACATACCCCAAGCGACTTACAGCTGTAATCGCAGCAAAAGGTGGCGCTACAAAGTATTAACTTAAGGGGGCTGTATAATTTTGCACGCCCAATTTTTCAGTTTTTGATTTGTTAAAAAAGTTTGAAATATCCAATAAATGTCGTTCCACTTCATGATTGTGTCCCACTTGTTGTTGATTCTTCACAAAAAAATACAGTTTTATATCTTTGTTTGAAGCCTGAAATGTGGCAAAAGGTCGCAAAGTTCAAGGGGGCCGAATACTTTCGCAAGGCACTGTATAATCACCCGGATTTGGCTGGATTCCTTGACCTATATGTAGACAAGTGGTCATTGACTTTTTTCCAGAAATCAAGGTCCTTGACTCTTGAGTGGACTGAATACATTAACATGAATATGGGCCCCCGCCGCTCACGGGGACTGTGTGCTCCCAATCTCCGTGGTTGATGCAAGATATTCAAGCGTGTTAACCCTCGCAAGTCTGCTGGCCCAGACGGCGTCCCAAGCCGCATCATTAGAACATGTGCAGACCAGCTGGCTGGAGTGTTCATGGACATATTCAATCTCTCTCTATCCCAGTCTGCTGTCCCCACATGCTTCAAGATATCCACCATTGTTCCTGTACCCAAGAAAGTGAAGGTAACTGAAATAAATGACTATCGCCCCGTAGCACTCACTTCTGTCATCATTAAGAGCTTTGAGAGGCTAGTTAAGGACCATATCACCTCCACCTTACCCGACACCCTAGACTCACTACAATTTTCATACCACCCCAACAGATCCACAGATGACGCAATCGCTGTTGCACTGCACACTGCCCTATCCCAAGAGGATTACCTATGTGAGAATGCTGTTAATCGACTACAGCTCAGCCTTCAACACCATAGTTCCCTCCAAGTTAATCACTAAGCTTAGGGCCCTGGGTCTGAACCCATCCTTGTGCAACTGGGTCCTAGACTTCCTGACGGTCCGACTCCAGCTGGTGAAGGTAGTCTGATCATGGACTATAGGAGACAGCAGAGAGAGTCAAAATCTTCCAAGTTCCACGGCGTGCACATCACTGAGGACCTGAAATGGTCTCTCCACACTGACACCGTGGTGAAGGCGTAATGGCACAACTTCAACCTCGAGGCTGAAGAAATTTGGTTTGGCCCCTAAAACCCTCACAAACTTCTGCAGATGCACCATCAAGAGCATTCTGTCGGACTTTATCACCGCCTGGTATGGCAACAGCATCGACCACGACCGCAGGGCTCTCCAGAGGGTGGTGCGGTCTGCCCAACACATCACCGGGAGCACAGTGCCTGCCCTCCATGACACCTACGCCACCCGGTGTCATAGGAAGTCCAAGAAGATCGTCAAGGACCTCAGCCACCTTAGGAATGGCCTGTTCCCCCTGCTACCATCTAGCAGGCGGAGACATACAGGTACATCAAAGGTGGGACAGAGAGAAGCTGTTTTTCATTATATCTCCAGGCCATCAGACTGTTAAGTAGTCATCACTAGCCGGCTTCCACCCGGTACCCTGCCCTGTACCATAGATCATACTCGACCCTGCTGCCCTATGTACTGTACATAGTCATTGCGTCACTTTAATAATGTTTACATAATGTTTATTGTTGTATTGTACTGCTCCCGAGTGGCGCAGCGGTCTAAGGCACTGCATCTCAGTGCTAGAGGTGTCACTACAGACACCCTGGTTCGACTCCAGGCTGTATCATAACTGGCCATGGTTGGAAGTCCCATAGGGCGGCGCACAATTGGCCCAGCGTCGTCCGGGTTTGGCCGGTGTGGGCTGTCATTGTAAATAAGAATTTGTTCTTCACTGACTTCCCTAGTTAAATATAATAAATACAACATTTACTGCACAGCTGGAGCTAGAAACACAATCATTTCACTGCACCTGCTTTAACATCTGCTAATATGTGTACGCAGCAAATACTTTGATTTGATTTAAATAAAGATGTAGCCTGTGAAGACAGGCAAAGATACACATGATAACACGTACACATGGATATTGTATTGTAGATATGTGGTAGTAAAATAGTGGCCTGAGGGCACACACTTAATGTGTTATGAAATGTAATGTAAAAAGAACAAGTATGAACCCTTTGGAAATACCTGGATTTCTGCATAAATTGGTCATAAAATTTGATCTGATCTTCATCTAGGTCGCAACAATAGACAAACACAGTCTGCTTAAACTAATAACACACAAACAATTCTATGTGTTCATGTCTTTATTGAACACACCTTGTAAACATTCACAATGCAGGGTGGAGAAAGTATGTGAACCCTTGGATTTAATAACTGGTTGACCATAACTGGTTGACGCATCCACAGGTACACCTCCAATAGGCTAAATTGACATCATTTGAGTCAATCAGAAGCTTCTAAAGACATGACATAATTTTCTGGAATTTGCCAAGCTGTTTAAAAGCACAGTCAACTTAGACTGTAAACTTCTGACCCACTGGAATTGTGATACAGTGAATTATAAGTGAAATAATATGTCTGTAAACAATTTTTGGACAAATTACTTGTGTCATGCACAAAGTAGATGTTCTAACCGACTTGCCAAAACTATAGTTTGTTAACAAGAAATGTGTGGAGTGGTTGAAAAACAAGTTTTAATGACTCCAACCTAAGATTATGTAAACTTCTGACTTCAACTGTAACCTTCATATTGGAGAACAAAGTACCCTTTACACTTTTACAACATGCTCAACAAGGGTCACCTTAATAATTGAACCTCTCTTACACACACACGCGCACACAATGGCAAACACACACACAAACAATGGCAAACACAGTTGCATAAGCACTCTTCTGCTCATTCATTCAGACTGGCCTCCTCTGCCTTGTTGATCCTCTCGGGTTGCCATGTCAATAGCAGCCTCCTGTAACACTTCCTGCAGCCTCCTGCAACACCTCAACCATAGACTTAACAGCAGTATACTGCTCCCTTGATCTCCACATAGCTTACAGTACAACAGATTTAGCAACAGCTATAACACGTTAGTGTTATCATCCTATCAGATGCCATTTATACAGATGCTTTATCCTAAACAACTTACAGTCCGGCGTGCATCATTTTTTTGTGAGTGAGTGGTCCTGGGAAGCAAACCCACTATCCAGGCGTTGTAAGCGCCATTCTATACCAACTACGCTACAGTGTACCAGCTCAGTTGTCAACCCACCGTAAAGCCCATTAAATGCTATGTTGACTGTTACCATGCATTTTCTAGTTGATCTGATTTGTATTGAATGTATGACAAGTATTGAATTTTCACTCTCTTCCTTTCTCTCCCCTGCTCTTTCTTTCTCTGTTCTATATTTAAAACAAACTGTATTGCGTGAGGAGTTGTACTTGTCTTTATCTGAAATTACTGGCATTCTCTCTGCCCTACCGTTTCTTATCAGCGCTACTTGCCTTGAAACAATATAACTACTGTTATTTTGACATTCACACACTCCCTTAGTCTCTCTCTCACACACACGCACGCAGACACACGCACGCAGGCAGACACACAGCACTATAATGATAGAGAGAAATAAAGTATGGTAAGTTGTTGGCTGCCTCTGCCAAGGAGAGGTGACAGGAAAACTGAATATGGCACCAAATCAAAGAGTCGCTATAATTTTAAATATCAGTTATCGGTTTCTGAGGTTTTTTGTCAAGGAAAATATTGGATATCGGTATCGGCCAAAAATGTCATAGCAGTGCATCTCTAATATATACCAACCAGTAAATTATTTTGGGAATGGGCAGAAAAAGTTCACGTTGATCCAAGCAGGCAAAAAGGACTATGTCGGAGTTTAATTCAATAAGAGAAAAGCTGTGAAATGGGGGAATTGAAAATAAAGAGAAGGGAGGGCCAGAAAAGTCATGTTTGGGAAAGATTGTGGTTAAACAGGATGATGGCAGTGCTGGCTGTGACGTTATCTGTGATGATTGTGGTTAAACAGGATGATGGCAGTGCTGGCTGTGATGTTATCTGTGATGATTGTGGTAAAACAGGATGATGGCAGTGCTGGCTGTGATGTTATCTGTGATGATTGTGGTAAAACAGGATGATGGCAGTGCTGGCTGTGATGTTATCTGTGATGATTGTGGTTAAACAGGATGATGGCAGTGCAGGCTGTGATGTTATCTGTGATGATTGTGGTAAAACAGGATGATGGCAGTGCTGGCTGTGATGTTATCTGTGATGATTGTGGTAAAACAGGATGATGGCAGTGCTGGCTGTGACGTTATCTGTGATGATTGTGGTTAAACAGGATGATGGCAGTGCTGGCTGTGATGTTATCTGTGATGATTGTGGTTAAACAGGATGATGGCAGTGCTGGCTGTGATGTTATCTGTGATGATTGTGGTTAAACAGGATGATGGCAGTGCTGGCTGTGATGTTATCTGTGATGATTGTGGTTAAACAGGATGATGGCAGTGCTGGCTGTGATGTTATCTGTGATGATTGTGGTAAAACAGGATGATGGCAGTGCTGGATGTGATGTTATCTGTGATGATTGTGGTAAAACAGGATGATGGCAGTGCTGGCTGTGATGTTATCTGTGATGATTGTGGTAAAACAGGATGATGGCAGTGCTGGCTGTGATGTTATCTGTGATTGTGGTAAAACAGGATGATGGCAGTGCTGGATGTGATGTTATCTGTGATGATTGTGGTAAAACAGGATGATGGCAGTGCTGGCTGTGATGTTATCTGTGATGATTGTGGTTAAACAGGATGATGGCAGTGCTGGCTGTGACGTTATCTGTGATGATTGTGGTTAAACAGGATGATGGCAGTGCTGGCTGTGACGTTATCTGTGATGATTGTGGTAAAACAGGATGATGGCAGTGCTGGCTGTGATGTTATCTGTGATGATTGTGGTTAAACAGGATGATGGCAGTGCTGGCTGTGATGTTATCTGTGATGATTGTGGTAAAACAGGATGATGGCAGTGCTGGCTGTGACGTTATCTGTGATGATTGTGGTAAAACAGGATGATGGCAGTGCTGGCTGTGATGTTATCTGTGATGATTGTGGTTAAACAGGATGATGGCAGTGCTGGCTGTGATGTTATCTGTGATGATTGTGGTAAAACAGGATGATGGCAGTGCTGGCTGTGATGTTATCTGTGATGATTGTGGTAAAACAGGATGATGGCAGTGCTGGCTGTGACGTTATCTGTGATGATTGTGGTAAAACAGGATGATGGCAGTGCTGGCTGTGATGTTATCTGTGATGATTGTGGTTAAACAGGATGATGGCAGTGCTGGCTGTGATGTTATCTGTGATGATTGTGGTTAAACAGGATGATGGCAGTGCTGGCTGTGACGTTATCTGGGATGATTGTGGTAAAACAGGATGATGGCAGTGCTGGCTGTGATGTTATCTGTGATGATTGTGGTTAAACAGGATGATGGCAGTGCTGGCTGTGACGTTATCTGGGATGATTGTGGTAAAACAGGATGATGGCAGTGCTGGCTGTGATGTTATCTGTGATGATTGTGGTTAAACAGGATGATGGCAGTGCTGGCTGTGACGTTATCTGGGATGATTGTGGTAAAACAGGATGATGGCAGCGCTGGCTGTGACGTTATCTGTGATGATTGTGGTTAAACAGGATGATGGCAGTGCTGGCTGTGATGTTATCTGTGATGATTGTGGTTAAACAGGATGATGGCAGTGCTGGCTGTGACGTTATCTGGGATGATTGTGGTAAAACAGGATGATGGCAGTGCTGGCTGTGATGTTATCTGTGATGATTGTGGTTAAACAGGATGATGGCAGTGCTGGCTGTGACGTTATCTGGGATGATTGTGGTAAAACAGGATGATGGCAGTGCTGGCTGTGATGTTATCTGTGATGATTGTGGTTAAACAGGATGATGGCAGTGCTGGCTGTGACGTTATCTGGGATGATTGTGGTAAAACAGGATGATGGCAGCGCTGGCTGTGACGTTATCTGTGATGATTGTGGTTAAACAGGATGATGGCAGTGCTGGCTGTGACGTTATCTGTGATGATTGTGGTTAAACAGGATGATGGCAGTGCTGGCTGTGATGTTATCTGTGATGATTGTGGTTAAACAGGATGATGGCAGTGCTGGCTGTGACGTTATCTGTGATGATTGTGGTTAAACAGGATGATGGCAGTGCTGGCTGTGACGTTATCTGTGATGATTGTGGTTAAACAGGATGATGGCAGTGCTGGCTGTGATGTTATCTGTGATGATTGTGGTAAAACAGGATGATGGCAGTGCTGGCTGTGATATCTGTGATGATTGTGGTAAAACAGGATGATGGCAGTGCTGGCTGTGATGTTATCTGTGATGATTGTGAGGCGCTATACAAATTCGACAGTCACAAAACGGGACTGTCACAAGGGAACTGTAGCCTATTGTTCAGATGGGTAAATGGAAACTGAATTCTGAACACTGACTGTAGGTCTATAACCTCTCACATAGACTTAATATTAACTCCTGCAGAATTAAGCATTTCTTGCCGTAAAATGATACAACAAATGTAAGCAACATTTTTACTTGGGAACATTTCTCTTGAGAATGTGAATATGCAGTTAGATACCGTCTGTAGAGGTGCTTTCTTTATCAGCATCATAGTATGACAACCACATCAAATATTCATCCAAGCCGAACTGAACACTTATCAGAAACATGTTGGGTCGTTTTCACAGCTTTCGAATTCCTTACAACTGGTCAAACTGATGTCAAATTTTGCACATCAAATCTTTCCAGTTTTTTTGGGGAGGTTGTTATTACATTTTCTCCCCGGTCTTTAAATATCTTTGCTCAGTTAAAGAAGCAGACATGACAGAGAACTTTACCAATGTCAACTATATTGAAGCATTCATTCTATTGATTTATGACATTTATTTTGGTGAGCAAGGGTTTATTTAGTCTACTTGGGCAACATATAATGACAGAAGAGAAGCTGCATGTATCTAATTATAGACAAGTTGAATAACAAATAGCTTTCCAAAATGTCGGAAATTATAAGCAGAAACATATCTAAATCAGGCAAAAAAGAATCCTGCACGCCCTGTCAAATCGTTCTTTCGTCTCTGACTGTAGCCTACAGCGCATTTTATCTTAGCGGGTTAGGGTCGGGTGCAGGCCTCAGATTTAGACTATCACATACAGTCGGGCGGTTGCGGATGCGGATGGGTTATTTGCAATTGCATGTGGGTGAACAAACAGCTGACCCGCAGACCACGAACACACGTGATGGTTGTGTTGCTGAGAGTTTTCCCCTCAGTGGGCTGGGCTCATGCATCTGTCTGCTGTTTGATCTCCTCATGGCTGTTTAGAGAGAGCAGGACATCAGAGGAGTATGATCACTGGCCTAAATGCTCATCAAACACACAGCTCTGTGCTGTACAGTTTGTCCTCACCATGGAAAATAACATCCTGAATCATAACATTCCTTGCTTTAGTTTTGTAATCTATGGAGATTTACAGTTAGGAACGTAGACAAATCATGGAAACATGACCATATGAGCACATTAACACACCTGTGGGATATGCTTTGTTCTCATCCACAGTAACATACTTTGTTACTCACGTCTCACACTCAGAAAGAGGAGAGAAGTGTTGCATGCTGTGAGAGTGTGTCTCTCTGGCCTGTCTGTAGTCTGACTCAATCTTGCAGGGCTCTCCAACCCTGTTTCTGGAGAGCTACCGTCCTGCCAGTCTTCGCTCCAACCCCAATCTAGCGCACCTGATTCTAATATTTAGCTGGTGACCTACAGGGGTGACCTCATTCTCTAGTTCAGCTTGTGGTCCTGTGTGGCTCAGTTGTAGGGTTTTTTTCCTCGATCAAATTGGGGCTTAGGTGGTTGTCCTTGTTCAATAGAGCCATTGGACTTGTCTCAATGATGTTCCAATCTTTTATTATAATTTATTGTATTTCACCTTTATTTAACCAGGTAGGCAAGTTGAACAAGTTCTCATTTACAACTGCGACCTGGCCAAGATGAAGCAAAGCAGTGCGACACAAACAACACAGAGTTACACATGGGGTAACACAAACTTACAGTCAATAACACAATAGAAAAGTCTATATACAGTGTGTGCAAATGTAGTAAGATTAGGGAGGTAAGGCAACAAATAGGCCATAATGGCAAAATAATTACAATTTAGCAATTAAACACTGGAGTGATAGATGTAGGGAGATAAGTCTCCAGCTTCAGTGATTTTTGCAATTCGTTCCAGTCATTGGCAGCAGAGAACTGGAAGGAATGGCTTTGGGGATGACCAGTGAAATATACCTGCAGGAGCGCGTGCTACGGGTGGGTGCTGCTGGTGACCAGTGAGCTGAGATAAGGCGGAGCTTTACCTAGCAAAGACTTATAGATGACCTGGAGCCAGTGGGTCTGGCGACGAATATGACGAGGTAGAGCATGCAGGTCGCAGTGGTGGGCGGTATAAGGGGCTTTGGTGACAAAACGGATGGCGCTGTGATAGACTGCATCCAGTTGCTGAGTTGAGTGTTGGAGGCTATTTTGTAAATGACATTGCCGAAGTCGAGGATCGGTAGGATAGTCAGTTTTACGAGGGTATGTTTGGCAGCATGAGTGAAGTTGCGAAATAGGAAGCCGATTCTAGATTTGATTTTGTATTGGAGATGCTTAATGTGAGTCTGGAAGGAGAGTTTACAGTCTAGCCAGACACCTAGGTATTTGTAGTTGTCCATATATTCTAAGTCAGAACATTCCAGAGTAGTGATGCTAGACGGGCGGGCGGGTGCGGGCAGCGATCGGTTGAAGAGCATGCGTTTAGTTTTACTTGCATTTAAGAGCTGTTGAAGGCCACGGAAGGAGTGTTGTATGGCATTGAAGCTCGTCTGGAGGTTTGTTAACACAGTGTCCAAAGAAGGGCCCGAGGTATACAGAATGGTGTCGTCTCCGTAGAAGTGGATCAGAGAATCACCAGCAGCAAGAGCGACATCATTGATGTATACAGAGAAAAGTGTCAGCCCGAGAATTGAACCCTGTGGCACCCCCATAGAGACTGACAACAGGCACTCCGATTTGACACACTGAACTCTATCTGAGAAGTAGTTGGTGAACCAGGCGAGGCAGTCATTTGAGAAACAAAGGCTGTTGAGTCTGAAGATAAGAATACGGTGATTGACAGAGTCGAAAGCCTTTGCCAGGTCGATGAAGGGTTAAACTGGAGAAATTTTAAGGAGTGTAAAGATTTGGCTTTGGGTTTATGACTCATATTAATCTTGGAGTAGCTATACCTGTGTGTTGTAGCTAGCTGGCTAACGTGTGTCTGTGAGATGTATTCTACACCATGCTGCTACAGTATGAATACAGACCGTACACAACAATTGCCCATGAATGTGTAATAGAGTTTTCGTCTTTCTCACAGGTTATTCTGCTTGAATACAAAGAAATTGATGACTCAAAAGGAGATGTAACGATCTCCCCTTTAACAAAGTGACTGTGAACAGCTCACTGCACCACCCAAACACACCATATGCAAGTATTCCCTTTGTAGAACTGTAGTATTTATTATAAGCGTTAGTAGCATATTTTTCTTCTACTTTATGTACACAGAGTATACCAAACATTAGGAACACCTTCCGAATATTAAGTTGCACAGGGATGCTGGCCCATGTTGACTCCAATGCTTCCCACAGTTGCCAAGTTGGCTGGATGTCCTTTGGGTGTTGGATCATTCTTGAGACACACGGGAAGTTGTTTACATTAAAAACCCATCAGCGTTGCAGTTCTTGACACAAACCGGTGCGCCTTTCACCTACTACCATACCCTGTTCAAAGTCACTTAAATCTTTTGTCTTGCCCATTCACCCTCTGAGTGGCACACGTACACAATCCATGTCTCAATTGTCTGAAGGCTTAAAAATCATCAGTCTCCTCCCCTTCATCTCCACTGATTTGAAGTGGATTTAATAAGGGATCATAGCTTTCACCTGGTCAGTCTGTCATGGGAAGAGCAGGTGTTCTTAATGTTTTGTTAATACTCAGTGTATGTCATACAGTACGCTGTCAGGAACAGTTCCTGCATAGTGCTGTGTAAACTCACATTGGTCTCCAGAGAAAGTAAACTTTGTCTTGAATACAAGCCATGTCTACTTATTACCCATATTGACAGACTAATCTACTTTTTTATTGAAACATGTTTACTTCCTAACAAATTAAAGTTTAAATGATACACCAACTCCCTGCATCATTTGTTTTAGCAGTTAGACTGAAGCTAGTTTATCCAAATACTGTAACGACTTCCGCTGAAGTCGGTTCCTCTCCTTGTTCGGGTGGCGTTCGGCGTCGCCGGTCTTCTAGCCATCATCGATCCAATTTTCATTTTTCCATTTGTTTTGTCTCGTCTTCCCACACACCTGGTTTCAATTCAATTCCCTCATTACATGTCCCTCTGTTCCCCCCCATGCCCGGAATTGTTTATTGTAAGTGCATGTGCACGTTTATCTGGTGTGTGACGGGTTTTGTACCCATTGATTGTTTTGTTCTGGATGCCGGTGGTTTTATGTATTAAACTGCTCCGTTGTAAACCCAGTTTTTTCTGTCCTGCGCCTGACTTCCCTGCCACCCCTTACAAATATATTTCATGAATACAATAAATTGATCCAGAAGTTAATACTTTATTGGTTTCTCATGCAACTGGAATAATTTAGTTAATTTAGTTTAATTTAGTTAATTATCAGTACACTTCTAAACAAATATGATATAAAACACTATTGTATACATTATGTACAAGAGCTATCAATATTTATACCACAATGTAGTTGTGAGCATACTAGGTATTCTATATTATCCTACATCAGTCTAACTGAAATGGATGTTGTGTTGGTTGAATGTTCCAGGCAGGTTCCAGAATGTTATTCTGCTAGAGAACCTCTTCTTGTGTTGGGTAATGACAGCCGGTTTAGCAGGCTTTGGCACTGTGGCGAGGTGGACTCCACAGCCAGGTGAACAAGCCTCTCGTACACTTTCTTCATCACCCATTGCTACAACCTCTTGCTGTCCCTGATCCGGAAAGCCTCAGACAATAACATTGACGTATATGCTGACTCAGTGAGCGAGTTCATAAGGAAGTGTATAGGAGATGTTGTACCCACTGTGACTATTAAAATGTTTCCTAACCAGAAACTGTGGATTGATGGCAGTAGTTGCGCAAAACTGAAAGCACGTACCACCGGGGCGGTAGGGTAGCCTAGTGGTTAGAGCGTTGGACTATTAACCGGAAGGTTGCAAGTTCAAATCTGTTGTTCTGCCCCTGAACAGGAAGTTAACCCACTGTTCCTAGGCCGTCATTGAAAATAAGAATTTGTTCTTAACTGACTTGCCTAGTTAAATAAAGGTAAAATTAAAAAAATAACATTTAATCATGGCAAGGCGACTGGAATCATGGCCGAATACAAAAGTGTAGTTATTAATTCCGTAAGGCAATCAAACAAGCAAAGCGACATATAGAGACAAAGTGGAGTCGCAGTTCAACGGCTCAAACACGAGAAGTATGTGGCAGGGTTTACAGACAATCACCGATTACAAAAGGAAAACCAGCCCCGTCGCGAAACATCAACGTCTTGCTCCCAGACAAATTAAACCACTTCTATGCACGCTTTAAGGACAATACAGTGCCACCAACGCGGCCTGCTACCAAAGACTGTGGGCTCTCCTTTTCCGTAGCCGACGTGAGTAAAACATTTAAATGTGTAAACCCTGCCTGCCCAGACGGCATCCCTAGCCGCGTCCTCAGAGCACGCGGGCATATTCAATCAATCCCTATCCGAGTCTGCTGTCCCCACATGCTTCAAGATGGCCACCATTGTTCCTGTTCCCAAGAAAGCAAAGGTAACTGAACTAAATGATTATCACCCTGTAGCACTCACTTCTGCGAGGTCAGTACAGGTGCATCAAAGCTTGGACAGAGATTGAAAAACAGCTTCCATCTCAAGGCCATCAGATTGTTAAACAGCCACCACTAGCACACAGAGGTGGCTGCCTACCTACAGAGGTGGCTGCCTACCTTAATATCATTAGCCACATTAATAAATGGAACACTAGTCAATTTAATAATGAAACTAAGAATCTTTACATATCTCACATTATATACTGTATCTACCGTGCCTTGCGAAAGTATTCGGCCCCCTTGAACTTTGCGACCTTTTGCCACATTTCAGGCTTCAAACATAAAGATATAAAACTGTATTTTTTTGTGAAGAATCAACAACAAGTGGGACACAATCATGAAGTGGAACAACATTTATTGGATATTTCAAACTTTTTTAACAAATCAAAAACTGAAAAATTGGGCGTGCAAAATTATTCAGCCCCTTTACTTTCAGTGCAGCAAACTCTCTCCAGAAGTTCAGTGAGGATCTCTGAATGATCCAATGTTGACCTAAATGACTAATGATGATAAATACAATCCACCTGTGTGTAATCAAGTCTCCGTATAAATGCACCTGCACTGTGATAGTCTCAGAGGTCCGTTAAAAGCGCAGAGAGCATCATGAAGAACAAGGAACACACCAGGCAGGTCCGAGATACTGTTGTGAAGAGGTTTAAAGCCGGATTTGGATACAAACATATTTCCCAAGCTTTAAACATCCCAAGGAGCACTGTGCAAGCGATAATATTGAAATGGAAGGAGTATCAGACCACTGCAAATCTACCAAGACCTGGCCGTCCCTCTAAACTTTCAGCTCATACAAGGAGAAGACTGATCAGAGATGCAGCCAAGAGGCCCATGATCACTCTGGAAGAACTGCAGAGATCTATAGCTGAGGTGGGAGACTCTGTCCATAGGACAACAATCTGTCGTATATTGCACAAATCTGGCCTTTATGGAAGAGTGGCAAGAAGAAAGCCATTTCTTAAAGATGTCCATAAAAAGTGGTGTTTAAAGTTTGCCACAAGCCACCTGGGAGACACACCAAACATGTGGAAGAAGGTGCTCTGGTCAGATGAAACCAAAATTGAACTTTTTGGCAACAATGCAAAACGTTATGTTTGGCGTAAAAGCAACACAGCTGAACACACCATCCCCACTGTCAAACATGGTGGTGGCAGCATCATGGTTTGGGCCTGCTTTTCTTCAGCAGGGACTGGGAAGATGGTAAAAATTGATGGGAAGATGGATGGAGCCAAATACAGGACCATTCTGGAAGAAAACCTGATGGAGTCTGCAAAAGACCTGAGACTGGGACGGAGATTTGTCTTCCAACAAGACAATGATCCAAAACATAAAGCAAAATCTACAATGGAATGGTTCAAAAATAAACATATCCAGGTGTTAGAATGGCCAAGTCAAAGTCCAGACCTGAATCCAATCGAGAATCTGTGGAAAGAACTGAAAACTGCTGTTCACAAATGCTCTCCATCCAACCTCACTGAGCTCGAGCTGTTTTGCAAGGAGGAATGGGAATAAATGTCAGTCTCTCGATGTGCAAAACTGATAGAGACATACCCCAAGCGACTTACAGCTGTAATCGCAGCAAAAGGTGGCGCTACAAAGTATTAACTTAAGGGGGCTGAATAATTTTGCACGCCCAATTTTTCAGTTTTTGATTTGTTAAAAAAGTTTGAAATATCCAATAAATGTCGTTCCACTTCATGATTGTGTCCCACTTGTTGTTGATTCTTCACAAAAAAATACAGTTTTATATCTTTGTTTGAAGCCTGAAATGTGGCAAAAGGTCGCAAAGTTCAAGGGGGCCGAATACTTTCGCAAGGCACTGTATACTTCCTCCCTTTACCTGCTATCAGTGAGATTCCAGAGGACAGGAATGGGATGCAGGAGTCAGGCCAAAGCTCCAAGTGCCAGCCAGCATTCTACAGGAGGATTAATTGGGAATGCTGATATAAGCTCTGGTGATTCCTCATCCCCAGGAATCTGTGTTTCTGTTTTTCTCCCTTTGAAGTTAGGAAGCACCTCCTCTGCTTTTCTCACACAAAATAGAATTTCGGTCAGGTGACAAAATCAGCTTAAGTTATTTATAGTTAGTTCCACTGTCTGACTCTGCATTCCAGTGATAATTCTGGAGCGATTAGTCTTTATTCTGGGGCTGGGGTTGGGACTCTGAGGGAGTGTTTAGAGAGGTTGTTGAGGAGACTGTGTACTAGAGGTCGACCGATTTATGATTTTTCAAAACCGATACCGATTATTGGAGGACCAAAAAAGCCGATACCGATTTAATCGGCCGATTTTGTTTTATTTATTTATTTGTAATAATGACAATTACAACAATACGGAATTAGCACTTATTTTAACTTAATATAATACATCAATAAAATCAATTTAGCCTCAAATAAATAATGAAATGTTCAATTTGGTTTAAATAATGCAAAAACAAAGTGTTGGAGAAGAAAGTAATATGTGCCATGTAAAAATGTGTGCCATGTAAAATATGTGCCATGAAAAAAAGCTAACGTTTAAGTTCCTTGCTCAGAACATGAGAACATGCGAAAGTTGGTGGTTCCTTTTAACATGAGACTTCAATATTCCAAGGTAAAAGGTTTTAGGTTGTAGTTAGTATTTATAGGACTATTTCTCTATATACCATTTGTATTTCATATACCTTTGACTATTGGATGTTCTTATAGGCACTATAGTATTGCCGGTGTAACAGTATAGCTTCCGTCCCTCTCCTCACCCCTACCTGGGCTCGAACCAGGAACACATCGACAACAGCCACACTCGAAGCATCGTTACCCATCGCTCCACAAAAGCCGCGGCCCTTGCAGCGCAAGGGGAATAACTACTCCAAATCTAAAAGCGAGTGACGTTTGAAACGGTATTAGCGCACACCCAGCTAACTAGCTAGCTATTTCACATTGGTTACAAAGTAGGCTTGAAGTCATAAACAGCACTGTGCTTGCGAAGAGCTGCTGGCAAGCGCACAAAAGTGCTGTTTGAATGAATGATTACGGGCCTGCTGCTGCTCAGTCAGACTACTCTATCAAATCAGACTTAATTATAACATAATAACACATAGAAATACGAGCCTTTGGTCATTAATATGGTCGAACCCGGAAACTATCATTTCGAAAAACAAAACGTTTATTCTTTCAGTGAAATACGGAACCGTTCTGTATTTTATCTAACCGGTGGCTTCCCTAAGTCTAAATATTCTTGTTACATTGCACAACCTTCAATGTTATGTCATAATTACGTAAAATTCTGGCAAATTAGTTCACAATGAGCCATGCAGCCCAAAATTTTGCATATAGAGAAATGACACAATTTCACCTGGTTAATATTGCCTGCTAAACTGGATTAGGAGTTATAACTAGTGATTAGGATTGATTGTTTTTTATAAGATAAGTTTAATGCTAGCTAGTAATTTACCTTGCCTTCTACTGCATTCGCGTAACAGGCAAGCTCCTCGTGGAGTGCAACGAGATGCAGGTGGTTAGAGCTTTGGACTAGTTAACTGTACGGTTTCAAGATTGGATCCCCTGAGCTGACAAGGTGAAAATCTGTCGTTCTGCCCCTGAACAAGGCAGTTAACCCACCGTTCCTAGGCCGTCATTGAAAATAAGAATGTGTTCTTAACTGACTTGCCTAGTTAAATAAAGGTGTAAAAAAATATATATATATATATTAAAACATCGGAAATTGGCGCCCAAAAATACCGATTTCCGATTGTTATGAAAACTTGAAATCGCCCCTAATTAATCGGCCATTCCGATTAATCAGCCGACCTCTACTGTGTACTCTAATTCAATGTTCTCTAGTGGAGCGGATCCTGGATGGAGAGCTGTGTGCTGTTGATGAGTACTAAGTTATATACCGGAATGTCTTTTTGTTCTTCCTCACATTCTTTCCATAAGGACAATTTGTCCACATCATTCACTGCTTAGAGCTGAGAGACTGTGTGCAAGCACATCCTCAGCCTCACCTCCCAGTATCACCTCCTGTCCCTACTGCTCTATTAGACCTCATTAAGAATTTTCCGGAAAGTCTACATCAACCACTTCCTGTCATACTGCTGACTGTGTTCTCACTGATCTACTTAACACACATCATTACATTCTCTCTCCCATTTTCTCCCTCCTTATTCTCTCTCTCTGTCTCTCTCTTAGTGACAGGGTTCAGTGTGATACTAAAGGTGAGTCAGGGGCAACATCACATTAGTTGTGATTTGATAATGGAGCTGGTGATGGTATTAGGGGGTAAATGGGCCTAAGAGCTGTTTTACAACAGAAACCAGTTACGTTCTACCTGTACTTACAAGGCCATTAGAGGCACACGGCTATTACAGAGAAACAGTCATAAACCATATCAACACACATTATGCATATGAGCAGACACACATTCATTCACAAATAGACTTTCATATTCATAAATATGCTTATGCATGCATAAGTAAACCCAACATTTTACATTTACACATACAGGCTTGCACCTACATAAACCAACTATCTCACATACAGTACACTTATAAGCACTCACACACACACACACACACACTGTTTCTGCTCCGTGTTGTGGTAAATCTGTCCCAGTGTTGCGTGAGAGGCAGGCAGGCAGACAGATGGTGTGTGTGACAGAGTCCCGCAGCAAGGAGTTCTGCTCTACTACGGACATTTTGTTCCGCCTGACTGTTGTCAGAGCAGCAGCACCTGGGCCGGGTTGGGCCTCTTAGTGCCATGGCACGGCAGTGGTGTGATCAACATCTCAACCACAGACTGTGTCCCGGCCTGGCAGAGTCTGCAGCCTGCTCCAGACATGCAGCACTGTGTGCTTTGGCAACCAGTCAACCAGCCCTCTCACGCTCCACCCAGACACACCTCCCTCTGCCTCTCTACATCCATCCTCAACCCACATCACAGCCCTCTCACGCTCCACCCAGACACACCTCCCTGCCTCTCTACATCCATCCTCAACCCACATCACAGCCCTCTCACGCTATACATGCTGAGGCACACCCTCACTGCAGCAGAATGGCATGGACAAAAACCCTGGCGTTGTGAGTGTATCTGAACTGTGAGTCAGATGTTCTAACTGAATGTAGCTGGTTTTGCATAAGTTCCTGAAAGTGCAAGTCTGGCTTCTTTGTCTGTGAATAGACATTTTTGGGTCTGTTTTCAGTATTTATACTTGACAAAATGCAAAGATGCTCGCTTGCTCGCACTCACACGCACACACACTCACACTTTTTAACGTAGTTTTGCAGGATGCCTCTCTCCTGTGCAGGCTGTCTTACATTCATGTTGTGGAAGGATAAAGCCCACATCCGACCCACTCTCTCTTCACGCTGCTGTCCATCTGATAGGAGAGCAGGGCTATTTTTCCTATGAGCTAACCCTTCCGACTGATGGGGAAGTGAAAGCCACAGCGCAAGACGCTTTACATTCCAATAGCCAGCAACTCATAACAACACACCCACCAAGGTTAAATATGATATCAGCTCTATTTGGAGAAGGACCTAACAATAACCATGATATAATCCAGATGAAATCCTGACAGTCTTGACATTGAGTCAGGCCACTCTGTGTACATTATATCTCTGTGTCGTTGAAGTGCATGTGGGCATATCTAACTCTCCAAAATAGAACAGACCAAAATACAACTGGCCAGCCCTGTTGACTTAACGCTTCATAGGGAGTTAGGGGGCGAAATAACTCACTGTCAAAGTACATTGAGTCTACAAAACATTAGGAGCATCTGTTCTTTCCATGACAGACTGACCAGGTGAGAGCTATGATCCCTTATTGATGTAACTTGTTAAATCCACTTCAGTCAGTGTAGATCAGTGGTTCCCAAACGTTTTATAGTCCTGTACCCCTTCAAACATTCAACCTCGAGCTGCGTGTACCCCCTCTAGCGCCAGGGTCAGCGCACTCTCAAATGTTGTTTTTTGCCATCATTGTAAACCTGCCACACACACACTATACAATACATTTATTTAACATAAGAATGAGTGTGAGTTTTTGTCACAAACCTGCTCGTGGGAAGTGACAAAGAACTCTTATAGGACCAGGGCAAAAATAGTATATATATAATATAATCAATAATTTTGCGCTTTATTTAACCATCTTGCATATAAAACCTTATTTGTTCATCTAAAATTGTGAATAACTCACCACAGGTTAATGAGATGGGTGTGCTTGAAAGCATGCACATACAGTGTCTTGCAAAAGTATTCATCCCCCTTGGCATTTCTCCTATTTTTTTGCATTACAACCTGTTGTTTAAATTGATTTTATTTGGATTTCATGTAATGGACATACAGAAAATAGTCCAAATTGGTGAAGTGAAATAAAAAAAATAAATAAAATAAAAACTTTTTTTAATATATTTTTTTATGTAAAAATAAAAATGGAAAAGTGGGTCGTGCAAATGTACAATCATGGCCAAAAGTTTTGAGAATGACACAAATATTAATTTTTACCAAGTCTAGTGTCTTTAGATATTTTTGTCAGATGGAATACTGAAGTATAATTCCAAGAATTCCAAGAAGTGTCAAAGGCTTTTATTGACAATTACATGAAGTTGATGCAAAGAGTCAATATTTGCAGTGTTGGCCCTTCTTTTTCAAGACCTCTGCAATCCGCCCTGGCATGCTGTCAATTAATTTCTGGGCCACATCCTGACTGATGGCAGCCCATTCTTGCATAATCAATGCTTGGAGTTTGTCAGAATTTGTGGGTTTTTGTTTGTCCCCCCACCTCTTGAGGATTGACCACAAGTTCTCAATGGGATTAAGGTCTGGGGAGTTTCCTGGCCATGGACCCAAAATATCAATGTTTTGTTCCCCGAGCCACTTAGTTATCACTTTTGCCTTATGGCAAGGTGCTCCATCATACTGGAAAAGGCATTGTTCATCACCAAACTGTTCCTGGATGGTTGGGAGAAGTTGCAGTGCAGATGCACTTACACCTGCCTGCTGCCATTCCTGAGCAAGCTCTGTACTGGTGGTTCCCCGATCCTGCAGCTGAATCAACTTTAGGAGACGGTCCTGGCGCTTACTGAACTTTCTTGGGCACCCTGAAGCCGCCTTCACAACAATTGAACCGCTCTCCTTGAAGTTCTTTATGATCCGATAAATTGTTGATTTAGGTGCAATCTTACTGGCAGCAATATCCTTGCCTGTGAAGCCCTTTTTGTGCAAGGAAGAACAATGATTCCAAGCACCAAACTCCTTTTGAAGCTTTCAGTCTGTTATTCAAACTCAATCAGCATGACAGTGATCTCTTGCCTTGTCCTCGTCAACATTCACACCTGTGTTAACGAGAGAATCACTGACATGATGTCAGCTGGTCCTTTTTGGCAGGTCTGAAATGCAGTGGAAATGTTTTTTGGGGATTCAGTTCATTTGCATGGCAAAGAGGGACTTTGCAATTAATTGCAGTCTGATCAATTAATTGCAGTCTGATCACTCTTCATAACATTCTGGAGTATATGCAAATTGCCATCATACAAAAAGCAGCAGCAGCAGTCTTTGTGAAAGTTAATATTTGTGTCATTCTCAACTTTTGGCCACGACTGTAGATGAGGAGGGGGAGGGGGGGGACAGGTTAAATAAGGATTTTTAAGGCTTGAGACAATTGAGATATGGATTGTGTATGTGCTGCATTGAGGGTGAATGGAAAAGACAAAAGATTTGAGTGCCTTTGAACAGGGTATGGTACTAGTTGCCAGGTGCACCGGTATGAGTGTGTCAAGAACTGCAAAGCTGCTGAGTTTTTCACACTCAACAGTTTCCCGTGTGTATCAAGAGTGGGCCACCACCCAAAGGATATCCAGACAACTTGACACAACTGTGGAAGTATTGGAGTATTGGAGTCAACATGGGCCAGCATCCCTGTAGAATGCTTTTGACAGTTTGTACTCTATAAACTGTCGAAAGCATTCCACAAGGATGCTGGCCTATGCCCAATGAATTGAGGCTGTTCTGAGGGCAAAAGAGGAAGGTGTTCCTAATATTTTGTACACTCGGTGTATATCCATTTATACATGGGCACAACTCCAGTTCAGTTGTGTTAATGAACAAAATATATTTAATCTGAGAGGTTTTGTGAATATTTATGGCAAATATAGATTTTTGTGTGTAGACATACATACTGTACACACACACAGATAGATAGATAGTAAACCCATGGTATAGAACAAGATCATTGGCTAAAAACAGTACTACTGTTGAGAGTTAAGTGTGCTGCCTGTTTTCTTTGTAGATTAGATTTACCTGACACCTCAACTCTGACTGGATGTCAATGAGCATGCATGACTTCAAAACCCCTTATTCATGACAGGGTTTCCATCAAACCATGAAACAAAAGCAAAGCATTTAATTTAAGTACATTTTAAATTTACATTTGAGTCATTTAGCAGACACTCTAATCCAGAACTCCCTTCCCTCTTTGGGGGAAAATACATATCGTGTGTATGTACAGTGCCTTGCGAAAGTATTCGGCCCCCTTGAACTTTGCGACCTTTTGCCACATTTCAGGCTTCAAACATAAAGATATAAAACTGTATTTGCAAAATTATTCAGCCCCTTTACTTTCAGTGCAGCAAACTCTCTCCAGAAGTTCAGTGGGGATCTCTGAATGATCCAATGTTGACCTAAATGACTAATGATGATAAATACAATCCACCTGTGTGTAATCAGATTTGTCTTCCAACAAGACAATGATCCAAAACATAAAGCAAAATCTACAATGGAATGGTTCAAAAATAAACATATCCAGGTGTTAGAATGGCCAAGTCAAAGTCCAGACCTGAATCCAATCGAGAATCTGTGGAAAGAACTGAAAACTGCTGTTCACAAATGCTCTCCATCCAACCTCACTGAGCTCGAGCTGTTTTGCAAGGAGGAATGGGAAAAAAATTCAGTCTCTCGATGTGCAAAACTGATAGAGACATACCCCAAGCGACTTACAGCTGTAATCACAGCAAAAGATGGCGCTACAAAGTATTAACTTAAGGGGGCTGTATAATTTTGCACGCCCAATTTTTCAGTTTTTGATTTGTTAAAAAAGTTTGAAATATCCAATAAATGTCGTTCCACTTCATGATTGTGTCCCACTTGTTGTTGATTCTTCACAAAAAAATACTGTTTTATATCTTTATGTTTGAAGCCTGAAATGTGGCAAAAGGTCGCAAAGTTCAAGGGGGCCGAATACTTTCGCAAGGCACTGTATATACACTGCTCAAAAAAATAAAGGGAACACTAAAATAACACATCCTAGATCTGAATGAATTAAATATTCTTATTAAATACTTTTTTCTTTACATAGTTGAATGTGCTGACAACAAAATCACACAAAAATTATCAATGGAAATCAAATATATCAACCCATGGAGGTCTGGATTTGGAGTCACACTCAAAATTTAAAGTGGATAACCACACTACAGGCTGATCCAACTTTGATGTAATGTCCTTAAAACAAGTCAAAATGAGGCTCAGTAGTGTGTGTGTGTGGCCTCCACGTGCCTGTATGACCTCCCTACAATGCCTGGGCATGCTCCTGGTGAGGTGGTGGATGGTCTCCTGAGGGATCTCCTCCCAGACCTGGACTAAAGCATCCGCCAACTCCTGGACAGTCTGTGGTGCAACGTGGCATTGGTGGACGGAGCGAGACATGATGTCCCAGATGTGCGCAATTGGATTCAGGTCTGGGGAACGGGCGGGCCAGTCCATAGCATCAATGCCTTCCTCTTGCAGGAACTGCTGACACACTCCAGCCACATGAGGTCTAGCATTGTCTTGCATTAGGAGGAACCCAGGGCCAACCGCACCAGCATATGGTCTCACAAGGGGTCTGAGGATCTCATCTCGGTACCTAATGGCAGTCAGGCTACCTCTGGCGAGCACATGGAGGGCTGTGCGGCCCCCCAAAGAAATGCCACCCCACACCATGACTGACCCACCGCCAAACCGGTCATGCTGGAGGATGTTGCAGGCAGCAGAACGTTCTCCACGGCGTCTCCAGACTGTCACGTGCTCAGTGTGAACCTGCTTTCATCTGTGAAGAGCACAGGGCGCCAGTGGCGAATTTGCCAATCTTGGTGTTCTCTGGCAAATGAAAAACATCCTGCACGGTGTTGGGCTGTAAGCACAACCCCCACCTGTGGACATCGGGCCTTCATACCACCCTCATGGAGTTTGTTTCTGACCGTTTGAGCAGACACATGCACATTTGTGGCCTGCTGGAGGTCATTTTGCAGGGCTCTGGCAGTGCTCCTCCTTGCACAAAGGCGGAGGTAGCGGTCCTGCTGCTGGGTTGTTGCCCTCCTACGGACTCCTCCACGTCTCCTGATGTACTGGCCTGTCTCCTGGTAGCGCCTCCATGCTCTGGACACTACGCTGACAGACACAGCAAACCTTCTTGCTACAGCTCGCATTGATGTGCCATCCTGGATGAGCTGCACTACCTGAGCCACTTGTGTGAGTTGTAGACTCCGTCTCATGCTACCACTAGAGTGAAAGCACCGCCAGCATTCAAAAGTGACCAAAACATCAGCCAGGAAGCATAGGAACTGAGAAGTGGTCTGTGGTCACCACCTGCAGAACCACTCCTTTATTGGGGGTGTCTTGCTAATTGCCTATAATTTCCACCTGTTGTCTATTCCATTTGCACAACAGCATGTGAAATTTATTGTCAATCAGTGTTGCTTCCTAAGTGGACAGTTTGATTTCACAAAAGTGTGATTGACTTGGAGTTACATTGTGTTGTTTAAATGTTCCCTTTATTTTTTTGAGCAGTGTATATGTAATGTTGTATTTAATCTGTTGGTCAGTAGTTGTGTTCCTGATTAGGGAGGATACAGAAGCTTAGAGCCCCAGACTGAGAGTGATTGGTCAGTAAGGTAGCACAGTATTCCTTTTGATATGGAGGCTTTGGACTGAACTATAACCTCTCGGCTAGCAGCCTACATATAGGGCTCTGGCAGTTCCATTAGGAGAAAATGTGAGTGTAAGTGTGCTGTTTGGCAGTAGTCCTGCTGTAGTCATCACTACGCACAATTATTCATCCCAGGTGTTATCTCAGTGTCTGTCCTACTGATGTGGTTTCATGTTTGATTTCATGTATTTTATACTGTATGTCTTAATACCACGTGACCTTCTCATTAACCAACGACAACCACATTCCTTAGCAGGGAGAGAGAGACGTAGATGCCACTGTTACCTACCCCTAGCCAACAGCACTCCGACCTGGGCATGGAGAGCCTCCCTCGCTGTCTGTCTCTCTCTGTCTCTGCCTCTCCCACCGTCTGTCTTCTTGGTTATATTATTGACCAAACTTTTTCTTCCCCATGCACTTTTTGGCGATGGGGCCATATGAAATGTTGATTAGATGTGAGGAGGACATTCTCTGGTAAATAAAGGGCCTTTTGTACTCTTTCTCCTGGCTTTTACCATGGTAGTCTAGTCCAATGTACAGGACACTGAGTTATTTAGGGCATGGGTTCTCAGACTTTTTGGGGCCGTGATAGCAAATTCCACCTCATAATCAGAACACAACATTTTCTTCCCCGGGTACTTTTTTGAAATGTGGCAACATGAAATGAAATGTTGATTAGACGTGAGGAGGACATTCATTGGTACATTTTTTGCTTTGTGTGTGTGTTTCTATCTCTGTGTAGGGTGTGGAAGTATTGAAGAGCTCACCATGGAGAGGGCCCATACTGCTGTGGAGGGGGTGTTTGACACCCTCAGAGAGTTGAGCCACGCCCGAGACCACCTCAAACAGCTCAACTCCGTCTACACAGCCAGCGATGGAGTACACCAGGTCAGTTGTTCACTAACACACCTCAACAACGTCATTGGTACCAGGGATCCCAGTCCCTCTTCAACACACCTCCACAGCATCCTCCAGAACACATTACTATTTCCTAGTATCGAGTTTCTGTCTACGTTACTGTCCACGCCTATCTCCCTTTGTCTATTCATCTGTTCAACTATAGATAAATGTTCTGCTCATACGTACATATTGTATCTCCATAGATCTCAGGCAGTTATTCTCCACTTTCTCCTCACCTCTTTCATAGACACCCTAGTGGCAATGACATTGACGTCAGTCCCAGGTAGAATAGAAGACTTTGTCTTCTGCTCTTCCTTCCTCTCATCCCAATCTTGCGTCAGAGCCACAGTCTTCTGAATGAATCTCTCACATCATTGTGTGCCAGCGTGGCGCATTTTTCCTATGTAGCACACACAGTCTTCCTCCTCTTTAGAGTGAGTTAGTGTGTGTTTGGAGGAGGGCACTGCAGGCAGGCAGGCATTGCTTGGCTTTATCCTCTGGTTTCAGTAGGAAAAACAACAATGACTAAACAACACAAAAGAATAGCCAGATCGTTCCACTTCCACTGTCCTGAACCTCTACTGTGATCTGAGAGCTGATGAGGAAGGCATTGTGTTGACAGGGAACTGAATGATTAGATGTAGTGAATGGGTTCAATTCAAGGGGCTTTATTGACATGGGAAACATATGTTAACATTGCCAAAGCAAGTAAAGTAGATAACATGCAAAAGTGATAAACAAAAATGAACAGTAAACATTACACTCACAGAAGTTCCAAAAGAATAAAGACATTACAAATGTCATATTATGTATATATACAGTGTTGTAACAATGTGCAAATAGTTAAAGTACAAAAGGGAAAATAAATAAACCTAAATATGGGTTGTATTTACAGTGGTGTTTGTTCTTCACTGGTTGCCCTTTTCTTGTGGCAACAGGACACAAATCTTGCTGCTGTGATGGCACACTGTGGTATTTCACCCAGTAGATATGGGAGTTTATCGAAATCGGGTTTGTTTTCTAATTATTTGTGGATCTGTGTAATCTGAGGGAAAGATGTGTCTCTAATATGGTCATATATTTGGGCAGGAGGTTAGGAAGTGCAGCTCAGTTTCCACCTCATTTTGTGGGCAGTGTTCCTTTGAGAGCCAGGTCTGCCTACGGCAGCCTTTCTCAATAGCAAGGCTATGCTCACTGAGTCTACATACATAGTCAAAGCATTCCTTAAGTTTGGGTCAGTCACAGTGGTCAGGTATTCTGCCACTGGGTATTCTCTTTTTAGGGCCAAATAGCATTCTAGTTTGTTTGTTAATTACTAATTACACATTGAAAATAATTATCTCTTTCTTTTCTCATGATTTGGTTGGGTCTAATTGTGTTGCTGTCCTGGGGCTCTGTGGGGTCTGTTTGTGTTTGTGAACAGAGCCCCAGGACCAGCTTGCTTAGAGGACTCTTCTCCAGGTTTATCTCTCTGTACGTGATGGCCTTGTTATGGAAGGTTTGGGAATCGCTTCCTTTAGATGGTTGTAGAATTTAACAGCTCTTTTCTAGATTTTGATAATTAGCGGGTATCGGCCTAATTCTGCTCTGCATGCATTATTTGGTGTTTTACGTTGTACACTAAGGATATTTTTGCAGAATTCTGCATGTAGATTCTCAATTTGGTCTTTGTTCCTATTTTGTGAATTCTTGGTTGGTGAGCGGACCTCAGACCTCACAACCATGAAGGGCAATGGGTTCTATTACTAATTCAAGTATTTTTAGCCAGATCCTAATTGGTATGTTGAATTTTATGTTCCTCTTGATGGCATAGAATGCCCTTCTTGCCTTGTCTCTCAAATCGTTCACAGCTTTTTGGAAGTTACCTGTGGCGCTGATGTTTAGTCCAAAGTATGTATAGTTTTTTGTGTGCTCTAGGGCAACGGTGTCTAGATGGAATTTTTATTTGTGGTCCTGGCGACTGGACCTTTTTTGGAGCACCGTTATTTTGGCCTTAATGAGATTTACTGTCAGGGCCCAGGTCTGTCAGGGCCCAGGTCTGTCAGGGCCCAGGTCTGTCAGGGCCCAGGTCTGTCAGGGCCCAGGTCTGTCAGGGCCCAGGTCTGGCAGGGCCCAGGTCTGGCAGGGCCCAGGTCTGGCAGGGCCCAGGTCTGGCAGAATCTGTGCAGAAGATCTAAGTGCTGCTGTAGGCCCTCCTTGGTTGGTGATAGAAGCACCAGATCATCAGCAAACAGTAGACATTTGACTTCAGATTCTAGATGGGTGAGGCCGGTTGCTGCAGACTGTTCTCGTGCCTTCGCCAATTCGTTGATATATATGTTGAAGAGGGTGGGGCTTAATCTGCATCCCTGTCTCACCCCACGGCCCTGTGGGAAGAAATGTGTGTTTTTTGCCGATTTTAACCGCACACTTGTTGTTTGTGTACATGGATTTTATAATGTCGTATGTTTTTCTCCCAACACCACTTTCCATCAATTTGTATAGCAGACCCTCATGCTAAATTGAGTCGAAGGCTTTTAGGAAATCAACAAAGCATGAGAAGAATTTGCCTTTGTTTTGGTTTGTTTGTTTGTCAATTAGGGGCACACCCTTATCTGATCTGTCGTACGATCATTTGGTAAAAAGCCAATTTGACATTTGCTCAGTACATTGTTTTGACTGAGGAAATGTACTGCTGTTAATGTTAAGGCAGGGTTGCTGTTGAAGCATGTCATACAGTAGTTATTGGGGTCAAATTTGTCTCCACTTTTGTGGATTGTGGTGATCAGTCCTTGGTTCCAAATATTGGGGAAGATTCCAGAGCTGAGGTGGATGTTAAAAAAATTTAGTATGGCCAATTGGAATTTGTTGTCTGTATATTGTATAATTTCATTGAGGATACCATCAATATCACATGCCTTTTTGGGTTGGAGGGGATTTATTTTGTCCGATAGTTCATTCAAGGTAATTGGAGAATCCAGATTTTGTATTTGATCATGTATATGTTTTTGCTGTTTGTTCTTTGTTATAGAGCCAAAAAGATTGTAGAATTGGTTCACCTATACATCTCCATTTTGGATAGACATTTCTTGTTGTTGTTTGTTTAGTGTTTTCCAGTTTTCCCAGAAGTGGTTAGATTCTTCAGTTACATTGAGCTGATTTCTGACGTGCTGTTTTTTATTTTCCGTAGTGTTTTTCTGTATCGTTTGTGATTCACCATAGTGAAGGCGTAGACTCAGGTTTTCTGGGTCTCTATGTTTTTGGTTGGACAGGTTTCTTTCTTAGGTTTTTGCATTCTTCATCAAAACATTTGTCATTGTGGTTCATCTTCTCTGGTTTTCTGTTTCAAATTTTTAGATGTGATAGGGAAGCTGAGAGGTCAAATATACTGTTAAGATTGTCTACTGCCAAGTTTACACCTTCACTATCACAGGGGAACATTTTGTCCAGGAAGTTGTCTAAAAGGGATTGAATTTGTTGTTGCCTAATTGTTTTTTTTGGTTGGTTTCCACACTAGATTCCTTCCATCTATAGCATTTCTTAATATTACTCAGTTCCTTTGGCTTTGATGCCTTATGATTGAGAATTTCTCTGCTCAAGTAGACTTTGATTTTGCTGTGATCTGATAGGGGTGTCAGTGGGCTGACTGTGAACGCTCTGAGAGACTGGGTTGAGGTCAGTGATAAAGTAGTCTACAATACTACTGCCAAGAGATGAGCTATAGGTGTACCTACCGTAGGAGTCCCCTCGAAGCCTACCATTGACTATGTACATACCCAGCGTGCGACAGAGCTGCAGGAGTTGTGACCCGTTTTTGTTGGTTATGTTTTTGTAGTTGTGCCTAGGGGGGCATATGGGGGTGGGAATGCTGTCACCTGCAGACAGGTGTTTGTCCCCCTGTGTGCTGAGGGTGTCAGGTTCTTGTCCGGTTCTGGCATTTAGGTCGCTACAGACTAGAACATGTCCCTGAGCCTGAAAATTATTGATTTCCTCCTCCAGGATGGAGAAGCTGTCTTCATTAAAATATGGGGACTCTAGTAGGGGGGATATAGGTAGCACACAGGAGGACATTTTTCTCTGTTAAAATCATTTCCTTTTGAATTTCTTGCCAAATGTAAAATGTTCCTGTTTTGATTAATTTAATGGAGTGAGTTAGGTCTGCTCTATACCAAATTAGCATACCCCCTGAGTCCCTTCCCTGTTTCACACCTGGTAGTTTGGTGGATGGGACTACCAGCTCTCTGTAACCTGGAGGGCAACCAGTGGGTCCGTCTCCTCTATACCATGTTTCTTGTAGGATGACAATGTCTGTATTTCTGATTTATTTGATGAAGTCCAGGTTCCTGCTCTTTAGACCAAAGGCAGATGACCTCAGGCCTGGGATATTCCAGGATGAGATAGTGAAGGCTTTGTGTTCCATAAAGTGTCCAATGTTGTTGGTCGTGTGGTTTGGTCTCAGACTAGTAAGTGTGAGCAGAGCCTGCTGAGCATCTGGTACATGCCATCGGCTTGGGCTAGTGTAAGAGTAAGGGTTGGGCCTGCTTGCCTGCTCACGGCCTGGGCGTATGTGTGACTTCCATGTTGAGGCCCTCTTTGCGGGGGTGGGGTGCATGGGGTGGGCAGGATCTGAGGGGGCCTAAATTGTGTGTGGGCATGGTTGATTTTGGGGGGGTGTTGGTTGTGGTGAGGTTGTGGATATGGCTGATGGTGTTGTGGTCTGGATGTTGGTCCTCTCACCGTGGGTCCTCTATGTGTAGGTCTGGGGGTGGGGGGGGGGTCTATTGATCTGTTGCTCCTGTGTGAAGTGTTGGGGCTGCGTTTGAGAGCGATGTCCCTGTTCAAGTCCAGGGTGGAGTGGTGGGCCAGGTAAACATTTGGTTTTGAGGCACAGTCACGGGAAATAATTGCATTTACCGACTGTATGGTAGCAGGGTGGAAGTATTTTCGTGGTCGCAAGGTGGATATAACCACTTGTGCATTGGGGAAAGTAGAAGCTTTTTCAATCACTCCCTTGAGTGCTGTGGCCACCCTTTCCTGCTGTGCTCTCAGGCCATTTGTGCCTGTGTGTATTATTATGTGGCTGGATGAACCTAGTTGGTTAGACAGAAGTTCTAGGGCGCGCTGGGTGTTTGGACACCAGAGTTTAGACACACTGTGCTTGGGAAAAAGTTATATTTTTCTTGTATATATTTCCCATTTGAGTCCATAAGGAGTACTCTGCGGGGGTTGTCACCTCTCTAGTGGGTTGTTCTCTGTCACATGCCACCCCCCTCACCCTCTCCTCCAGCAGTCTTATCCTCTCCTCTAGTGCTCTGTTCTTCTCCTGCTCCTGCTTTTCCTCCTGTTGAAGTTGTCTCACCACAGTCCAGAGTCCAGATATGTCTCTCTCTACCTCCATCTCTCCGGGTCTGGTTAAGGGGGTGTTGTTGTGCTGGACTGTTGTCTGGGTCTGTGCTTGACTGGAGTGTAATCACCTGCTGTTCCAGCTCCACCTGCCTTACCTCCAGCTGGATAAATGTATCATTCATTTCAATGAGGGAGTAGTGCTCTGTGCTGGGAGGTTGACTTTCCGCTTGGGGTTGCTCGTCTGTGGGGTTATATAATGAAGAGGTCTGGTCTGACCCGCTCGGCGTGAGGGTATCTTTCTCAAGGGAGAGCTTCTCCTGCTGGGCAAATTATTTGATTAGGTGAAAGTCCAGCTGAAACTGTTTGGGGTTGCCCTGTACCAATACTGTTCCAGACTTATAGAGGTTTATATTAGCTGACTCAGAGTCCTCGTTGTCAAGTATCCTGAGTTTCCACCCCTCGGTAACACCCCGCTCTTAAGAGGGGTAGTGTGCTAATATAGCACTGTGCCATGCCAGGGGATGGTTTTTGTGGAAGATGAGGTTGCTGATGTTCCCATTTTTATAATAGTCAGCAAAAAGTGTCTCTTGGTTTTCCATATGGAGCTTCATCTTGTGCTCTTTTTGGGTCTTATCATTCTTTACATACACATGGTACTGTATTTTAATTAACTCTGAACAGCGGGAGAAAGCTTCTAAGGCCTCTCCATTTGGTTGGAGTAGACTGTTGGACTCTCCTGCCATTGTTGGGGCTAAAGGGCTTTGACCCCTCTCACGTCACTGCTAATTGAAGCTGTATCAAGCTTGGCAGCCTTAATTTAGCATTCAGTCCTTATAAAGTAATGTAATGTATTTTTCTTCTTGTCTTTTGGAAATAAAATATAGATTTAGACTAAACATTACTCACTCAGTTCCAGGTTGGATGGTGTTTTCAGGTTTCTGTTGTTTTCCAGGGGAGCATTTACTGTATAGCTTTGGAATAATGATCTTTGGTAGTTGTAAGCCTTCTAGGTGATTCCGTAATTCCGTCCAAAATCAGGTTGTAGGTTTTGATTTGGAGCGAAGGTTATGTTGTAGTGGGTTGCATTATGTATATGTCCCTGACAAAAAAAAATCTAAGTTTATCTAACTCTAAATCTCTCAATTTTTTAAGAACATGCTGAAAAATGCAGGAGCTCATCTTCTCATTACCTCTCCTCTCTCTCTCTCTCTCTCTCTCGCTCTAGATAACCCTGTCCTTAACTGTCAGAGTTATTGTCTAGATTGGATGATGTGACATAATGATGCCTCTCTTCTGAAAGGAAAACCATTAGCCCAAGTAATTTAACAGAATGCTACTGTGTAAAAGGGAAGGCATGTGAAGATTGCTTTTGAAAAGAGGTGGAAAGTAGTAGTAGTGGAAACTGTTTGGGGCACAATGGAAAGGGAGATTCATGACCTTGGTATGCTGGGGTTTTCAACTGGCTCTCTTTTTCTCACACATGTTATGACCTGGGCCCAGTTTTCAAAAATTGGATTTCGCCTCTATGCATTTAATCGGATAGGATTAAATGCATCGAGCAGCGTTTCTTAAAGTAGTGACCTGTTAATGGTGGGTCGTGATGTAAATGTGTAATTATTACTGGAATTGATTTGGCCAAGTGCAACTGCGCTCTCTGTTCAGTGCGCTCTCTGCTTAGCAGCAGTCCTTGCCCAGTTTGGCAGCTGCGCGAGTGGGAGAGGGAGATGCCAGTGTGCTTCGCGGTTTACCAGATCTTTTTTTATGCAGTCTTCCAAGAAGATTACTCCGTGACCCACACGCTGCAACGCTGTCGTTCAAGCCACTGACTTGTTATTCCCACTCGCCATCGCTCACCGCTGTCATGAAATGGACTCGTGGTAATCACCAATTCTGATTGAGCTCAATCATCATGAAATGGACTCATGGTAATCACCAGTTCTGATTGAGCTCAATCATCATGAAATGGACTCATGGTAATCACCAGTTCTGACTGAGCTCAATCGTCATGAAATGGACTCATGGTAATCACCAGTTCTGACTGAGCTCAATCGTCATGAAATGGACTCATGGTAATCACCAGTTCTGACTGAGCTCAGTCGTCATGAAATGGACTCATGGTAATCACCAGTTCTGACTGAGCTCAGTCGTCATGAAATGGACTCCTGGTAATCACCAGTTCTGACTGAGCTCAGTCCTCATGAAATGGACTCCTGGTAATCACCAGTTCTGACTGAGCTCAATCGTCATGAAATGGACTCCTGGTAATCACCAGTTCTGACTGAGCGCAATCATCATGAAACTCAAATACAGTGATGACTTTCTGTCTCTTTCATACAAACTTTGAGAAATAACGAGGAGCGTCCACAATGTGTTTTGTGTGGGGAAGTGCTTAGTAATGAGTCTCTCATAACGAAACAAATGAAAACGACACGTCCTGACCAAACATCCACAACATGACGGTAAACCCAGGGAGTTCTTTCAGAACAGGGCAGAATGCTTCAAGAAACAGGGCTTCAGGAAACAGAGATCCAGGAAACAGGGTCCAGGAAACAGGGATCCAGGAAACACGGATCCAGGAAACAGGGATCCAGGAAACAGGGATCCAGGAAACAGGGATCCAGGAAACAGGGATCCAGGAAACAGATATCCAGGAAACAGTGCTTCAGGAAACAGTGCTTCAGGAAACAGTGCTTCAGGAAACAGTGCTTCGACAGTGGAAAAGTAAATCAGCTAGCAAGGCATTGTTTTCATTGTATAACAGGTGATGATGAGCAGAAATAAGGGAGTACTAACTCTCAAAGTAGTAGATGTGAGTTTCTCTTTCAACAATCCCCTGGCTTTGTTACGATACACAGCTTATAGCTAACGTAAGCCAAAGCAAGCTAGCTAGCTACTGATAGTAGTGCAACCCTAAGAAACAGTACAGATGAAAATTCAGGCCTACTGTACATTTTACTGTAGAAATTATTTTTGGAACTGTTGCTGTTACAATGATTCATTTTTATTCTGAACTGGAATAAACTGATTGAAGCAAGATGCTTTTTGAGACAAACGCACACAGCTCTGGGTTGTTCATCTACAGCAGGAAGCGGTCTCCTGCCTGACTGAGAAAGCAGTAGATGTTCTGATCCTGTTTGGCACCACATATCTATGCGATTCAGGGTTGTCAAGTACATAAACCGTGTCAATGCTGAGCATGACCAGTGTTGCACTGTGAAAAACTGAGCCCAGAATAGACATGCTTGTTGAAAACTTCAACCAGCCACACACCTCTCATTAGGACTGTGTGTGTGTGTTCTGGTCTACATCTGTGTGACGTGATCAATCAGTTTATTCCAGTTCAACATTTTTAAAAAAATGTATTTTAACAGCAACAGTTCCAGTCTAAACTGTCTATCAACAATAATGTATACAGTAAGTAGGCCTGCATGCTTTGATCTGTACTGTTACTTAGGGTTGCACAAACAAAAAGTGTGTGTGTGTTCTGTTATACATCTGTGTGATGTAATCAACCCATTTATTCCAGTTCAGAATGAAATGATGTATTGTATTGTATTTTAACAGCACCAGTTCCAACCTAGACAGGTGTGTGGGAGTGTTTTTAATGGGGAAAAATAAACATGAAAATATATTTATGGGTATTTCATTTTTAATTGTTTTTGCCTATATTGCATTTTTTTTTAGGCATAAGTGCATTGAAATGTACCGATATTTACGTATAGTTGCATATTTTCCTAACCTTGGGTCCCAGGAAAACACAGAATTTCTCATTTGGGTCCCAGGCTGAAAAAGTTCAAGAACCCCTGGCATAGAGAAATAGAATGAATAGAACGGGAGTCACCATTAAAGTAAATCATTTGTCCGTTCTATTCATTCTATTTCTATGCATTTAATCCTATTCAATAGGCGAAATCCAGATAGATAACGTTTGAGAAATGAAAACGGGGCCCTGTAGATGTTAGCATGTCTCTCTGAATGTCTCCTACTTTCACTCTTATTTTCCCCTCACCTTACAATAAGCTGCTTAAGATATCTGATAATTGCATGTATTTATAGACTATTTAATGACGTGGGTTTAATTATGTATATTTCATGACATGTTCCATGACATATATTGCAATCCAATCTACCTTCAATACATTTCCTCTGACTGTACCTTGCCACAGCTCACAATGAGTTGGATATACAGTATTATCATGTTTATTTCAGGGTTGTAAAAATGACAACCCCATCTAGTATCTGCATTCTAGTTCTCTATGTCTGCCTGGCCCCAAACAGTGGCAAAGCCTCTGCATAATAGCTGTGCCTTTTAGATTTTAGCGTGTGTGTATGCGTCACATTTTAGTATACGTGTGAGTATCAAAAGTCCTCACACAAATAGTAAACCAACAAAAATTAGAATTAGGGGTTAGTGTTTAGGTTTAGGGTTTAAGATTAGAGTTAGGGTTAGGGTTTAAGATTAAAGTTAGGGTTTAAGATTAAAGTTAGGGTTAGGGTTTAAGATTAGGGTTAGGGTTTAAGATTAAAGTTAGGGTTAGGGTTTAAGATTAAAGTTAGGGTTAGGGTTTAAGATTAAAGTTAGGTTTTAGGGCTTTAAGATTTTAAATGGGAATCAATTCATGGTCGCCAAAAAGTCTTCACAAGTATAGTAAGACAGCTGTGTGCTATGTGTTAGTACTCTCTCTGTTCATGATGAAGTACAATTATTGAGTACAATTAAATGGATCAGAGCTTTGTATCTGTGAGTTACTGGCTTTTCTTGACAGAAACTCAAAAAATACAAACATCACCACGTCTCTCCCCACTGAGTCACTCTTCTAGTCAATTTCATGTCTTCAGGTCAAGATGTCTTTGTTTATGACAACCTCCTCTCCCTCTAATCTTAGAATATTCCTCACGGTCAGACAGGGAGAGGGGGGTGGCATTTTTCTTTCAGACACTTAAGAACCCAATGTTCTTTTTCCCAGAGTGTAACAGCACTATGTCAAATGTAATCACTGCGAGTAAGTAATTTCAAATCTTACAATCGGTGTCTCTGTCTCTCTTTGTTCCTGTCCTTCAGTATCTCTGGCTCTCTTTGTTCCTGTCTGTCAGTGTCTCTGGCTCTCTTTGTTCCTGTCTGTCAGTGTCTCTGGCTCTCTTTGTTCCTGTCTGTCAGTATCTCTGGCTCTCTTTGTTCCTGTCTGTCAGTATCTCTGGCTCTCTTTGTTCCTGTCTGTCAGTATCTCTGGCTCTCTTTGTTCCTGTCTGTCAGTATCTCTGGCTCTCTTTGTTCCTGTCTGTCAGTATCTCTGGCTCTCTTTGTTCCTGTCTGTCAGTATCTCTGGCTCTCTTTGTTCCTGTCTGTCAGTATCTCTGGCTCTCTTTGTTCCTGTCTGTCAGTATCTCTGGCTCTCTTTGTTCCTGTCTGTCAGTCTCTCTGGCTTTGTCTCTGCCTTCCTCTCTTTCTGTCTGTCCCTGTGCCTCTCTCTCTCTCTCTCTCTCTCTCTCTCTCTCTCTCTCTCTCTCTCTGTCCATGTCTCTCTGCCTGCCCCTGTCTCTCTGCCTCTCTCGATTGGGAAACATATGTTTACATTGCCAAAGCAAGTGAAGTAGATAATCTCTCTCTGTCTGACCATCTCTCTGCCTGCCTCTGTCTTTCTCTCTCGCTCTCTCTCTCTGCCTTCCTCTCTTTCTGTCTGCCCCTGTATCTCTCTCTGTCTCCCCTGTCTCTCTGCCCTTCTCTCTCTCCCTGTGTCTGCCCCTGTCTCTCTCTCTGTCTCCCCTGTCTCTCTGCCCTTCTTTCTCTCTCTCTCTCTCTCTGTCACCCCTGTCTCTCTGCCCTTCTTTCTCTCTCTCTCTCTCTCTCCCTCTCTCTCTCTCTCTCTCTCTCTCTCCCTCTCTCTCTCTCTCTCTCTCTCTCTCTGTCTGCCCGTCTGTCTGTCTGTCTGTCTGTCTGTCCCTATCTGTCTGTCCCTGTCTGTCTGTCTGTCTGGCTGGCTGTTTCCCCTGTCTCTCTCTCTGTCTGTCTCCCCTCTCTCTCTCTCTCTGTCTGTCTCTCTGTCTCCCCTGTCTCTCTCTCTGTCTCCCCTGTCTGTCTCCCCTGTCTCTCTCTCTGTCTCCCCTGTCTCTCTCTGTCTCTGTCTCCCCTGTCTCTCTCTGTCTCCCCTGTCTCTCTCTGTCTCTGTCTCCCCTGTCTGTCTCTGTCTCCCCTGTCTCTCTCTGTCTCTCTCTCTGTCTCTCTCTGTCTCTGTCTCTCTCTGTCTTTGTCTCTCCCTGTCTCTCTCTCTGTCTCCCCTGTCTCTGTCTCTGTCTCCCCTGTCTCTCTGCCTCTCTCGCTCTCTGTCTGCCTCTCTCGCTCTCTGTCTGCCTCTCTCTCTCTCTCTCTCTCTCTCTCTCTCTCTCTCTCTCTCTCTCTCTCTCTCTCTCTCTCTCTCTCTCTCTCTCTCTGTCTCTGTCTGCCTCTCTCTCTCTCTCTCTCTCTCTCTCTCTCTGTCTGCCTCTCTCTCTCTCTCTGCCCTGTCTCTCTCTCTGTCTCCCCTGTCTCTCTGCCTCTCTCTCTCTCTCTCTCTCTCTCTCTCTCTGTCTGCCTCTCTCTCTCTCTCTGCCCTGTCTCTCTCTGTCTGCCCCTGTCTCTCTGCCCTTCTCTCTCTGTGTGTCTGCCCCTGTCTCTCTCTGACATAAGAACACACCAAAGAAGTGCAAGACACTAACCAGGTATGGTGTGTGTCATAGCACACACACAATGCTCAGTAACATATGCAGTGCACACATACCTGCATTATCCATTGGGGGGGGGGGGGGGTTAGAGCATGACTGGAATGGCTTGAAGAGGAAACATCCGTGATCTCATTACTGCTATCCTGTCCATCTCAAGGTGAGTTAAGAGGGAAAATACTTTGACACCACAACAGTAGGAGACAATTCCAAGATCTATCAATTGAGTTGACCTGCACGCACACGCACACGAACACCATACTGAGAAGCCTAAAAAGGATATTTGTTTTGGTTGGAAGGTTGCAGTGGCATTGTTAGTCTTACATAAAGTAATACTTTTCTTCCGTTGCCATAGTAACCACTCTCTGAGGAGTCTGACGAGACTCTTGTCCTTCTGGGGGCTAAACGGAAGAAGGTCCACCTATTCAGCAGAAAGCACTCAGCAAACTAAGTGGGACTTAATCGCTCTCAACACCCAATACAAAGTTCTATCCATAGACTTGCGGACGGTGTTGGTTTAATTATTTCAGGGTTTAGAGCTAATCCTAGACCAGCTTTTGGAACTTGAAGCCAGCTAGAGACTTGTTATATCAACTGATAATCCAGGTCATTCAAAATCAAATAAAATGTATTTGTCACATACACATGGTTAGCAGATGTTAATGCGAGTGTAGCGAAATGCTTGTGCTTCTAGTTCCGACAATGCAGTAATAACCAACGAGTAATCTAACCTAACAATTCCAAAACTACTACCTTATACACACAAGTGTAAAGGGATAAAGAATATGTACATCAAGATATATGAATGAGTGATTGTACAGAACGGCATAGGCAAGATGCAGTAGATGGTATCGAGTACAGAATATACATATGAGTAATGTAGGGAATGTAAACAAAGTGGCATAGTTTAAAGTGGCTAGTGATACATGTATTACATAAATATGCAGTAGATGATATAGAGTACAGTATATACATATGAGAAGTCATGTAGGGTATGTAAACATTATATTAAGTATCATTGTTTAAAGTGGCTAGTGATATATTTGACATCAATTCCCATTATTAAAGTGGCTGGGGTTGAGTCAGTGTGTTGGCAGCAGCCACTCAATGTTAGTGGTGGCTGTTTAACAGTCTGATGGCCTTGAGATAGAAGCTGTTTTTCAGTCTCTCGGTCCCTACTTTGATGCACCTGTACTGACCTCGCCTTCTGGATGATAGCGTGGTGAACAGGCAGTGGCTCGGGTGGTTGTTGTCCTTGATGATCTTTTTGGCCTTCCTGTGACATCGGGTTGTGTAGGTGTCCTGGAGGGCGGGTAGTTTGCCCCCGGTGATGCGTTGTGCAGACCTCACTACCCTCTGGAGAGCCTTACAGTTGTGGGCGGAGCAGTTGCCGTACCAGGCGGTGATACAGCCCGCCAGGATGCTCTCGATTGTGCATCTGTAGAAGTTTGTGAGTGCTTTTGGTGACAAGTCGAATTTCTTCAGCCTCCTGAGGTTGAAGAGGCGCTGCTGCGCCTTCTTCACGACGCTGTCTGTCTGGGTGGACCAATTCAGTTTGTCCGTGATGTGTATGCCAATGAACTTAAAATGTACTACCCTCCACTACTGTCACATCGATGTGGACAGGGGGGTGCTCCCTCTGCTGTTTCCTGAAGTCCACAATCATCTCCTTTGTTTTGTTGACGTTGAGTGTGAGGTTATTTTCCTGACACCACACTCCGAGGGCCCTCACCTCCTCCCTGTAGGCCGTCTCGTCGTTGTTGGTAATCAAGCCTACCACTGTAGTGTCCTCCGCAAACTTGATGATTGAGTTGGAGGCGTGCATGGCCATGCAGTCGTGGGTAAACAGGGAGTACAGGAGAGGGCTCAGAACTCACCCTTGTGGGGCCCCAGTGTTGAGGATCAGCGGGGTGGAGATGTTGTTACCTACCCTCACCACCTGGGGGCGGCCTGTCAGGAAGTCCAGTACCCAGTTGCACAGGGCGGGGTCAAGACCCAGGGTCTCGAGCGGGTACTATGGTGTTAAAGGCTGAGCTGTAGTCGATGAACAGCATTCTCACATAGGTATTCCTCTTGTCCAGATGGGTTAGGGCAGTGTGCAGTGTGGTTGAGATTGCGTCGTCTGTGCACCTATTTGGGCGGTAAGCAAATTGGAGTGGGTCTAGGGTGTCAGGTAGGGTGGAGGTGATATGGTCCTTGACTAGTCTCTCAAAGCACTTCATGATCACGGAAGTGAGTGCTACGGGGCGGTAGTCGTTTAGCTCAGTTACCTTAGCTTTCTTGGGAACAGGGACAATTGTGTCCCTCTTGAAGCATGTGGGAACAGCAGACTGGGATATGGATTGATTGAATATGTCCGTAAACACACCAGCCAGCTGGTCTGCGCATGCTCTGAGGACGCGGCTGGGGATGCCGTCTGGGCCTGCAGCCTTGCGAGGGTTAACACGTTTAAATATTTTACTCACGTCGGCTGCAGTGAAGGAGGGTCGGCAGGTTTTGGTTGCGGGCCGTGTCAGTGGCACTGTATTGTCCTCAAAGCGAGCAAAAAAGTTATTTAGTCTGCCTGGGAGCAAGACATCCTGGTCTGTGACGGGGCTGGTTTTCTTTTTGTAGTCCATGATTGACTGTAGACCCTGCCACATACCTCTTGTGTCTGAGCCGTTGAATTGTGACTCTACTTTGTCTCTATACTGACGCTTAGCTTGTTTGATTGCCTTGCGGAGGGAATAGCTACACTGTTTGTATTCGGTCATGTTTCCGGTCACCTTGCCCTGGTTAAAAGCAGTGGTTCGCGCTTTCAGTTTCACGCGAATGCTGCCATCAATCCACGGCTTCTGGTTTGGGAATGTTTTAATCGCTATGGGAACGACATCGTCAATGCACTTTCTAATGAACTCTCTCACCGAATCAGCGTATTCGTCAATGTTGTTGTTGGAAGCAATGCGGAACATGTCCCAGTCCACGTGATCGAAGCAGTCTTGAAGCATGGAATCAGATTGGTCGGACCAGCGTTGAACAGACCTGAGCGCGGGAGCTTCTTGTTTTAGTTTCTGTCTGTAGGCAGGGAGCAGCAAAATGGAGTCGTGGTCAGCTTTTCCGAAAGGAGGACGGGGGAGGGCCTTATATGCGTTGCGGAAGTTAGAATAGCAATGATCCAAGGTTTTACCAGCCCTGGTTGCGCAATCGATATGATGATACAATTTAGGGAGTCTTGTTTTCAGATTAGCCTTGTTAAAATCACCAGCTACAATGAATGCAGGCTCAGGATATGTGGTTTCCAGTTTGCAAAGAGTCAAATAAAGTTAGTTTAGCCATCGATGTGTCTGCTTGGGGGGGAATATATACGGCTGTGATTATAATCGAAGAGAATTCCCTTGGTAGATATTGCGGTCGACATTTGATTGTGAGGAATTCTAAGTCAGGTGAACAGAAGGACTTGAGTTCCTATATGTTGTTGTGATCACACCACGTCTCGTTAATCATAAGGCATACGCCCCCGCCCCTCTTCTTACCAGAAAGATGTTTGTTTCTGTCGGTGCGTGAAGAAACCAGCTGGCTGCACCGATTCCGTTAGCGTCTCTCGAGTGAGCCATGTTTCTGTGACGCAAAGAACGTTACAGTCTCTGATGTCTCTCTGGAATGCTACCCTTGCTCGGATTTCATCAACCTTGTTGTCAAGAGACTGTTTCCGCTTTGCGAAAGTCATATTCCTGGCCGTACGGATGGTGAGTTGACGTTGCTCTTATATTCAGTAGTTCTTCCCGACTGTATGTAATGAAACCTAAGATTACCTGGGGTACCAATGTAAGAAATAACACGTAAAAAAACAAAATACTGCATAGTTTCCCAGGAACGCGAAGCGAGGCGGCCATCTCTGTCGGCGCCAGATGTAACCTTCATTATAAACTAGGTGGTTCGAGCCCTGAATTCTGATTGGCTGACAGCCATGGTATATCAGACTGTATACCACGGGTATGACAAAACATGTATTTTTACTGATTACGTTGGTAACCAGTTTATAATAGCAATAAGACACTTTGGGGATGTGTCGTGCCTAAGAACAGCCCTTAGCCGTTGTATATTGGCCATATACCACACCCCCGTACCTTATTGCTTAATTATACTGTTGTTGATAGTGTGGGTGTTTGCGTGAATCATTTGTTATCCTCCTCTTTAGTAGGTGAGTCCCAGGGGGAATGAATATCTATTAGTAACAGGGAAATTCATTCCAAATGTCATGGGAGGCCTGGGTGATAGCAGGATGACTAAAGATGAGGCTATAAAGGACTGTTTTGTCTTGTGGGTGGATGGGGAGATGAATGAATTGGTTTGTTTGTTTCATTTGAACGCATAGGCCAATGTGTTCAAACCTCTCTTTCTCTCTGTATGTGAATGCGTGTTTAGATGAGTTAGTCATGTGTTTACTCCCAAGTTTGTTTGTTTTGCTTGTTTGTGTTTGCTCACTGAGCTGACATGTATTTGCATGGGGAAGTTGAAGTGCTGGATGATGTTTTTTTTTTAAATAAAATGTTGCTTTTATATAACACAGTCAGTCTCCCCACACATGCCTAAAATGGCCGAGATGGCTGTCAGCATGAGGTAGAATCACTTCATTAGATGCTGATGGGGTGAATCTGGTTGACAGGTGTCAAAGGTGTGAGGATGCCATGGTTGAGATCAGAAGGGTGTGTCTATCTGGATATTACTGTATCACACCTGAGTCAAGCAGAGGAGGATGGAACTCTTTGCTCTGTGTTGATACTGGTTGCTAGGTGTCAATAAAATCTATCTCTTCAAGTATTGAGAGCACAGGTGTGTGTGTGTGTGTGTGTGTGTGTGTGTGTGTGTGTGTGTGTGCGTGTGTGCGTGTGTGCGTGCGTGCGTGCGTGCGTGCGTGCGTGCGTGTGCGCTTGCTTGCTCGCTTGCTTGCTCGCTTCCCTTTCTAGAAAGAAGCTAACATCCAGAACAATGTTCCCGAAGAAAAAAAAATCGACACAGAGCCAATTTCAGGTCTGCTGAGGGTAAACTCTAACTTTGAGAAAATTCTGTTCAACTTCTAGCGCACGTTTACTGTGAACACTGAGGCTGTACCTACTTTTAGTTTCAGTTTTATCTGAAACTTTTTTTAACGTTTTAACTTTATTGGCAATGTAGGCTGCGGTGGCTATTTGATCATAATGTAGGCCTACCAGAGTGGCCTTCCATCAAAAACAATGGAGAAAATACATGCCATAACATTTGAACATGGAAATTGCTCTTCTGTCATTCAGCCTACATGCAGCCAATGTGTGGTGTTCAATGTAGGCCATTCCATGAGACTTTTAAAAAAACATGCAGGGTTTTACATTAAGCTTTTTATCGAGTTGTCCTTCAGACTGAAAATGTTGTGTTTGATGCAAGAAACCACTTTACAAAATAAAATGCATTATTATTCCCATACCATTATTAGAGAGAATCAGACAAATTACGCTACACTCTGTCTATTGGCTACTTAGCTTGGCTTGCCTCTCTCAAAATACAACACTGCCGCTTTAAGACAAAAAAAAAGCTCTTTACCTGACTAGCTTTTTAAACATGTCTAGAAATGTACGCGTTTTCTGCTCTTATAGGAAGCAATCACTCCCCTATTTCTGACTACAAATTATCTATAACTGGGCTAATAACTCACTAAATAGCAAAGGATATGAACAAAATGTGCATATGTGACTACATGCAGCTCTCGCTTTGATCTCAAAACAAGCGTGTCTACTCATCTACTGCTCATGCTGTATACACAGTTCAGTTCAAAGTAAATGGCACAGATCCATATATGGCAATGGTCTGTTTGCATTTAGGCCTACTGCAGCTCTGATTTGTTTATGCCGCACAGGTCTGTGTAGTACGGGCTGAGTACTCTGATGCGCTTTCAACAAAATCTCTTGCATAGTTTTTGTTTTGGTAGGTTGCATTGAAAGTGGCTAATATTGCATTGATCACAATTGCCACGGCAAAGGGAAACGTTGATAGTGTTTACAGGGAAAACTTTAGAAGTGGTCACCAAATCATGTCAAAATAACTTTCTGTGTCAAAATACAAGCCGAGCTCTACCACTCAGATTTCTTTTTTACATGACTTAAAAAACAGAAGCTTATTAGGCTATGTTATGAGGGGAAAAGGGACCAAATTATTAGGGTGAAGCGCATGGGCTACTAACAGATTACTACACAACATACACTTAGTATTACTTTCTTAGCTTCTAGTATACATATCTCCCTGGCATATTACATAATTTTTGCACCAGCATAAAATACCATTTTAAATGGTGGGCAAATTTTGTCATCAAAGTCTGACTTTCTCTGGATTTGGTGCTTTCAAGAAAACTGTGAACTTGGGGGAAAAAACAATGTCGAATCATGACATCAGTGATCTTCAGGTCGGAGCTCTAGAAAGAGGCCAGGGTTCCCGTCTTGAAAAATATATTTTCCCGTGGTCTAAGGCACTGCATCGCAGTGCTAGATGTGTCACTACAGATCCTGGTTCGATCCCAGACTGTGTCACAGCCGGCCACGACCGGGAGACCCATGGGGTGGCACACAATTGGCCCAGTGTTGTCCGGGTTTGGCCAGCCGGGTTGTCCTTGTCCCATCGCGCTCTAGCGACTCCTGTGGCGGGCCAGGTGCAATGAACGCTGACACGGTCGCCAGGTGTACGGTGTTTCCATGCGGCTGACTTCCAGGTTAAGCGAGCATTGTCAAGAAGCAGTGCGGCTTGGCTGGGTCGCGTTTTGGAGGACGCACAGCTCTTGATGGAACAAGACTGTAACTACCAATTGGATATCACGAAATTGGGGAGAAAAAGGGGTAACATATATATCAATAATTTAAAAAATAAAATCTCAGTCTGAGATCGTTTTTTCCCCAGAGTTCCCAGTTCCGAGTTTCCAGTTGTTTTGAACGAGGCAGAAGTCATACTGTATTGACAGCATTGCCAATGTGGTCAACCTTTTCTGGCCCATAGTGTTGCATGTGAATGTTTATCCCTTTAAGCTTGGAAAAGAGACCCTTAAACCCAGACTTGGACCACACACCCACTCCACTGAATAGATAGCAGGCTAGTGATTGCTTTGCAACGCTTGCAGTTAGTCACTGATTCCTTCCAAAACACTCATTGTTGAATTTGCGATTTCCAACTTGTTGTGCAATGTTCATGGCCAATGAGCACCGATACTTTTTATCTCTAATTTCTGTTCATATGACGAGGATTGAAAAGGATTTGCCAGTAGATTGTCAACTTGATTTATGATGATGACTGCTTGTCTAGCTTGCTAGCTAAGATTTTGAAAGTATGATGTTGACATGATCAGTCCAATCAAAGCTACGGTTGATATAACGTGATTTGACGTCATTTTATCTGTGGCCAATGACCTTGAGCCTTCTTGGATGGGAACTTCTAATGTAACTCTATGGCAGCACCCAAGGGGCTTGAATTATTTTAGCTCTCCCTGTAGATTTTGCAGTGACGTAGTGCCCCCATGAGTAACAGAACACTGAACCAATCACAGCGCAACTAGAGAACATTACCAACCCCTTACGCTCCATATTTTCCGCTGGAGGCCGCACCACCACAGAAAGCACTGAGCTAGGCTGAAACACCAGCATTTTGGAGCTGCCTTATGCGGCTTTATTAACGCAATGTGTTTGCAAACTGATATGTGACATGTATTAATGCCAAAATAACCTGCAAAACAGGCAACAACAAAATATATATAAATATACAGTACCAATCAAAAGTTTGGACATACCTACTCATTCAAGGGTTTTTCTTTATTTTGACTTGTTTCTACATTGTAGAATAATAGTGAAGACATCAACACTGTGAAATAATACAAAAAGAAGTGTTAAACAAATCTAAATATATTTTATATTTGAGATTCTTCAAAGTAGCCACCCTTTGCCTTGATGACAACTTTGCACACTCATTGCATTCTCTCAACCTCTGCTGCAGAGGATACGTTTATTAGAGTTACCAGCCTCAGAAATTGCAGCCCAAATAAATGCTTCACAGAGTTCAAGTAACAGACAGGTGGGGCTCAAAACAGGTCTGTCACCTGCCCTGAATGATGGGTCACCACTGCAAGCTGTAGGAATGAGGTTTGTGCAGTATGCTATAGGCCCAATACATTATCGCTGCATATTGGCTTTGCTTGAATTGCCATGCCAATGCATTGTTGTTCAGGACATTTTTTAATGATTATATTTCAAAATATTTGATCACACCGTTGTTGTATTACTTGTGAGGCACAGCTGAGTGAGCATACATGTGCATAATTAGCTTTTTATTTTACTGTGCTGATGATGCCTGATTCTGATGGTCAGAATTAGGCACCACTCATAAAAACAGCAGCTTTTTAATGTATTCGTTGACAATCTCTAGTCATGGTTTTAAACGTTTTGAAATCTCACGCTGTAGATTTCTTATGCCTGCTAAAGTACTGCAGACACGGTAATCTGAGCCATCCGATTGGACAGTTGTAGGCCTGTAGTGCACTTGCTCTCTGGGCCCTCCGGGTAGGCAGAGTTTGTACATTGACACATGAAATGGTTCAAAATGGCAACAGTTCGTCTACACAGTGCACAGTGCAGCTGAATCGGGTGAACCTACTTTCAACAGACTGAGACTCTAATAGAAAAAAAACTAGGCTTATTGTTGGGTTTTTTATAGAAATGTCTGGCGATCGACTAGGAATGGTTTGGTTAATTCATGGTTAATTCAATTCAAGGGCTATATTGGCATGGGAAACATATGTTGACATTGCCAAGCAAGTGAAATCTCTTGCATCTCTCTGTGGGCTGATAGGTCTGCCCGGCAGTCTCGGCTACTGCGCTCTGTACCGGTGCATTTTCGAGGGAACCTTGCTCCAGACCCTTCTGAGCACTCTGCTATTTCGAGAATTCTCATAAAGCTCTGCCAAACCTTAACTGTGGCTGCATTGTTAACTCGGGATAATAAAATAATCTGGTTTACCTTGTAACCTAAAAATGGACTGCTTTATAGGCCCGGGTAGCTGGTCAGATTAAACCTTCAGTCAGCGAATTCCTCTCTTTAGTTCTTGCTCTCTTTCACTCTTTCTTTCTGTTGTCTCTGTCTCTCTACACACAATAGCATTGTATGGAGTTTGTCAAGTGCAATTGTAAAATATGACTGTGTTTTCTTTATAACCTTCAGAATGTGAACATTGATAACTTTATTTATAATAGTCTTTTCAAGGTGCCCTCCTTCATGCTCAGCACTCTAAGGTAGAACTTTTAAACTGAATACAGTAGCGCGTTAAAGTCACAGAGTGCTTTTAGTGTGAAAGGATAGAATGAGTACAGAATAAATATATTAGCCAAATGGCTAAGAAGGGTTGGTGAATGTGTGTGTATGTGTGTGTGTTAGAGGGGGAGTGATGACATATGCAGCTTGGGAAATGTACACCTCCTGGGTGTGTATCTGTAGAGGTGTAGTGTTCTGCCAGGGTTTATGGGAATGTCGTGCCTGTCTGGAGCGGTGGGGTATTTTTTAGAGCAGGTTGGGTCATGTCACGTTGACTATCCATCCATATTCACCTAGCTAACAGCCTGCCTGGCTGACTAATACTTGGCTGCAATCAGTATATGCGCCTCACAATAATCACCACGGTAGACTAATCACACAATAACAAGGCAATTTAAAACGAAATCATCAGCACACCCACACACACATAAACACTTATCATACAAACGCTTGTTTTCAACAATACCCTCCACAACACACTGGCTCATAACTGAAAACAAAGCTATTTTCATCCCCAGCAACAATAACCCCCTTATAAACAACTCAATACCCTCATCTCATCTGCATGGACCTTCTCAATAAGAGGCCTGCCCTACAGAGATGAGCTGTTTCTAACTCTGCTTCATAGTTATTCACATCACACCATCTCTCATTCATCCAGTGATGGAGGGGACTAGAGGATCACACCATCTCTCATTCATCCAGTGATGGAGGGGACTAGAGGATCACACCATCTCTCATTCATCCAGTGATGGAGGGGACTAGAGGATCACACCATCTCTCATTCATCCAGTGATGGAGGGGACTAGAGGATCACACCATCTCTCATTCATCCAGTGATGGAGGGGACTAGAGGATCACACCATCTCTCATTCATCCAGTGATGGAGGGGACAAGAGGATCACACCATCTCTCATTCATCCAGTGATGGAGGGGACTAGAGGATCGCACCATCTCTCATTCATCCAGTGATGGAGGGGACTAGAGGATCACACCATCTCTCATTCATCCAGTGATGGAGGGGACTAGAGGATCACACCATCTCATTCATCCAGTGATGGAGGGGACTAGAGGATCACACCATCTCTCATTCATCCAGTGATGGAGGGGACTAGAGGATCACACCATCTCTCATTCATCCAGTGATGGAGGGGACTAGAGGATCACACCATCTCTCATTCATCCAGTGATGGAGGGGACTAGAGGATCACACCATCTCTCATTCATCCAGTGATGGAGGGGACAAGAGGATCACACCATCTCTCATTCATCCAGTGATGGAGGGGACTAGAGGATCGCACCATCTCTCATTCATCCAGTGATGGAGGGGACTAGAGGATCACACCATCTCTCATTCATCCAGTGATGGAGGGGACTAGAGGATCACACCATCTCATTCATCCAGTGATGGAGGGGACTAGAGGATCACACCATCTCTCATTCATCCAGTGATGGAGGGGACTAGAGGATCACACCATCTCTCATTCATCCAGTGATGGAGGGGACTAGAGGATCACACCATCTCTCATTCATCCAGTGATGGAGGGGACTAGAGGATCACACCACTGTTAAGGGTTCTTCAAACACAAACTTTATTCCAATAACCCAGACAGACACTACTCACCCAGATACATACCTAGCACAGGGATGTAATACACACTCCCACTCATTATATAATCCCTGTGTTATATATGGCTCACCCTCCACTTTGTTGTCACTATGGCATAACTCACAAGTACAAAATAGGACAAAGCACAAAGAGAAACTAGTGATATTTGTAGAATATGTTTTGACTGGCCCTGTTCCTCTGTGTTCCTGTGTGTTCTCCAGGCGATGTACCGTCCGTTCCTCAGACAGGTTCTGGAGGAGATCTTCCACCCAGACAGACCTGAGTCTCCCGACATAGAACACATGTCTGGAGGCCTCACCGACATGCTCAAGACTGGCTTCAGTATGTTCATGAAGGTGAGAGACTGATCCAACCACACACACACACACATACACGCAGATGACACACACCCTCGTGAGAGGGTTATTTATGAAAGGGTAATATTAAAGGTTACTTTCTCTGAACCATAAAACCTCTAGTAAAAATATACACACCCTCCATACAGTAAATCACCCATATAAAACTCACTGACCACGGCACAGTATAACCTTTAACCATAAAACACATGGTTACACCCTTTAGTCTGTACCACAATATACCTTCACTGTCTAGCTCCCTGTCTTCACTGTCTAGCTCCATGTCTTCACTGTCTAGCTCCCTGTCTTCACTGTCTAGCTCCCTGTCTTCACTGTCTAGCTCCCTATCTTCACTGTCTAGCTCCCTGTCTTCACTGTCTAGCTCCCTGTCTTCACTGTCTAGCTCCCTGTCTTCACTGTCTAGCTCCCTGTCTTCACTGTCTAGCTCCCTGTCTTCACTGTCTAGCTCCCTATCTTCACTGTCTAGCTCCCTGTCTTCACTGTCTAGCTCCCTATCTTCACTGTCTAGCTCCCTGTCTTCACTGTCTAGCTCCCTGTCTTCACTGTCTAGCTCCCTGTCTTCACTGTCTAGCTCCCTGTCTTCACTGTCTAGCTCCCTGTCTTCACTGTCTAGCTCCCTGTCTTCACTGTCTAGCTCCCTATCTTCACTGTCTAGCTCCCTGTCTTCACTGTCTAGCTCCCTATCTTCACTGTCTAGCTCCCTGTCTTCACTGTCTAGCTCCCTGTCTCCACTGTCTAGCTCCCTGTCTCCACTGTCTAGCTCCCTATCTTCACTGTCTAGCTCCATGTCTTCACTGTCTAGCTCCCTATCTTCACTGTCTAGCTCCCTGTCTTCACTGTCTAGCTCCCTGTCTTCACTGTCTAGCTCCCTGTCTTCACTGTCTAGCTCCCTGTCTCCACTGTCTAGCTCCCTATCTTCACTGTCTAGCTCACTATCTTCACTGTCTAGCTCCCTGTCTCCACTGTCTAGCTCCCTATCTTCACTGTCTAGCTCCATGTCTTCACTGTCTAGCTCCCTATCTTCACTGTCTAGCTCCATGTCTTCACTGTCTAGCTCCCTATCTTCACTGTCTAGCTCCCTGTCTTCACTGTCTAGCTCCCTGTCTTCACTGTCTAGCTCCCTGTCTTCACTGTCTAGCTCCCTGTCTTCACTGTCTAGCTCCCTGTCTTCACTGTCTAGGGAACAACTCTCAAAAGACCCCATCTGTAGTTCTTTAGTGTGTCTGTCTAGGCGTAGGTATGTTGCTGTGTTTCTCCTCCTCCCTCCCTCCACTCCTCTCCCATCCCCTCCCCTCACTCTCTCATACACATGTACACCTTACACTTGGTTGGGGGGTGGATGTTCATATCTCTTTAAGGATGCACATGTTGATGCTGGTCTGCTGTTCTGTGTGTGTGCAGGTATAGCTAATGCACTCATACAGTACATACTGTATGAATACAAATGAGCACAAAGACCCATACCCATTTGACCTACTACATTGCACACACATGTTCAGTCTGACATCCACACACTTGTGCATATTGATCAATGTAAACACACACACATGCACGCGCACACATACACACACACTCTGACAGATAAAGGCTACCTATTGTAAGACACATGTTGAGCCAGCCCAGGCAGACAGTCCTGATGCACATGTCTGGCCATCCCGGACCAGTCCCGCCCCCCTGCAGCTTTGATTGTACGGTTATTATTCAAAGGCTGTAGTTGTGATCTCGGCGTCGCTCCCCAGCCAATAGAACACAGCCATTACCCGTAGGCCAACCAATCACACATAGCTGGCACACCAGACCCCCTGACTCACACTCATGTACAAATCTGTGTGTGTGTCTGGAATGAGTGTTGTTTAAAGCCTTCATGCTGAATAGTCCACTCTGACCACTGCACTCCAGCTGGGCAGTGACTCAGACCAGAAAGGGAAGAGACTGAAGGACAGCAGGGGAGAGAGACATAGGGAGAGACAGAGAGAAGGAGTCAGTTTATGCTGAACTGTAATCTGGCTCCACAGATTGTTTTTAGAGTTTCAGCTCACAAACCATAGCATAACCTTTAATTATGATATGGTTAACTTGTGGCAATGAAATTACATGAGCTAATTTTTATCCCAATCCCTAACCCCTCCCTAGGTGAGCCGTCCACACCCCAGCGACCACGCCCTGCTCTTTCTCTTCCTGGTGGGAGGAGTCACTCCCTCTGAGCTCCGCCTGATCCGCGAGGTAGTCTCCGCCCACAAGCCGGGCACACAGGTGAGAGACCACGGCCACTTGCTCTCGACTCACCTGGCAGAGCTTGCATCGAACAAACAGCGCAAAGAGGGGGGATTTGGAGAGCGAGGGTGAGGTGTAAAGAAATCAGAGGAGATACGAGAGGCCAGGTGCAGTCTTCGCTGCTGTGGTATGAATGTGTTTTTTAGGCTACAGCTTTCCAGGTTATGGCTCGATGGCATTACATAACACACTGTGATGGCTTTGCAAGGGTTTGTCATCTGTCTGAGTGACATCAAAAGAGGAGCCTGAGGATAAAACACAGGGAGGGGACGACCACAAAAATCTGGGTGCTGAGTTGAAGAAAGTCAAGCGTAGCTATATATTATATCACTCTCTCGCACGCACGCACACACACACACTGAGACATATTCTCAGGTGACAGACAATGGATAGTGCAGAAAGGAACTAATGTTATATACACACGTGTACATTCTTTGTGTGTGATGTGGTAATGCATCTGATTGTGTATTGTGTGTCTGCTACAACACATTCTGACTCAACCACACGCTAAACATCTGTGTGTGTTGTACGCTGTGTGTACATGGTTAATGAGCTGTAAGCCAGTGTACTGCAGTACAGTCTAATCCCTGGCTAGCTGTGTTAATGAAAGGCCTGAGCAGCATCAAAGGCTGATGTCATGAATACATCTCTAATCAGAACAACAGAAGAAAGAGAGAGGCTCTTACTGTAGGACCCTCATCCTGCAGCCAGCGGCCCACACACTCTCTGACCTCAACACGCACTCTAACCCCAACCCATTCAGCCTGCTCGATCTGTCTGTCTGCAGCTAGTAGTGTTCTGATAAAGGCTGGCTTCCAGGAACGTATAGGTCCTCTAAGGACTTGGTTATTAATTAACCCAGATTTAAAAGCAGTCAGAAAATGGTTTTGACTAATGAAACATATGATATTTGTTCAAATACAGTTCAAAGTGAATAGCCTGGGTTTGTCTAATGTAAGAACTGAGTCATTGGGTCATATACTGAATGTGGATGCAAGGCACAACTCGTCTTTATCTAAATACATTTGAATGATTTCTATGGGGTCAAATTAAATCAAATTGTATTAGTCACATGCGCCGAATTCACCTGTAGACCTTACAGTGAAATGCTTCAGTTCACATTCAGTATCTACTTATTTAAAGCAGGACGTCTACTCCAGTTGTCTGAACACAACCAACTGTTGTCTTTCTCTGTTGCTGATTTAGCAACGAGCTAGTCGGACTCTCCATGTCTGTCTGTCTGCTCTCTGTCCCAGGTGCTGGTCCTCTCCACCAGACTGCTGAGACCTACAGATGTCCCTGAGCTGCTCTTCACCACCCAAAGACTGGTGCCAGACATCGGTGTGTGAGCACAGAACAAGGACCACACACTCTCCACCGACACGTACCGCTTTCTGGAGGAGAAATTAGATCCTCCATTGAGGTTTTGTGGTTTGGTAATGGATTGGAGTCATTGGTGTGTGAGCAGAGCAGACCAGACATAAGATTAGATGATAGAAAGAGGATCTATTTTGGCTTTTTCAAAGGCATTCCTAAATGTTTAGTAAGATCTGTATCCCATCCCTTGTACGCCCTAAATCACATTAAGGTAATTAAGTGTTCATGGACTTATTCCAAACTGTACTGAATGTAAACTTGATTCTGTCTTGAAGTTCAACTTAAAGCAATGACATTCAAATCGAGTTGTTTGAATTAAATCTGAATACATTGAGTGAAATGAAACAATTGTGTTAGTTGTTCTGACTGTCCTATATAATGTGTGAGCTCATTACAGGTGAGAGAAGTAACGTGAGGAGTCTTGCTGGTTTTCAATATTCTGGCACAGTACAGAATTAAACCACTACATCGGGTTCTCAGAGAGAGAGCTACGGTGGAGGGCCTCTGGTAATGACAGGCCATGGTCTGTCCAACAGGGGTCAACAGTTGAGTTTTACACATCTCCATGTCACTAACTGCCCTGAAGCTTCTTCTTTTTTCATGTTCAGATGGGTGTTTCATGTTGACTGGAGCCTGATATTCTCAATCATAGGACAGTAGACCCCAGATCAAATCAGCATGAACTGTGAACCTCACTAGTGACAGGAACTTTCACATAACTGTAATAGCGTTGTGGTGTCATTGGTCACACCACCCAGGTTGAGGAACAGCACCTCTGAGGACAAGCCTGAACTGGTGTGGTGTAGTATGCTTCATTGTAGATAATGTCTACACACAGCCTTTCCTATAATACATGGTTCATACCTGGCTCGTATAAGTTGTTTGTATTTTACTCATGAGGTTATAAGACAAGAGTCATCATGAATGCAATCATTTTATTTTCAAAAGTATGACAAATAAGTCAACCATTTGGTTTTCTTAAAGTGCATTACAAATAACCACAACATCCCACCCAGCCCCATATCCATACCCTGCTGCCCCACAGTGATCCTGCCTTCCACTCATAGTTCACTACCATGATGTGCAGAATGATGGTTTTGGCTGTTGTACAAGGAATGCACTGGGGAACAGGAGTTTGACAGATGAGAAACTGAACAGTGAACGCACTCTGACTCAAGTGCATGGCTTGTCTGACAATGTCAGTGCTCTTTTAGCATTGCCATGCAGTGGCAGCCTGAGGAAAAAAAGATTTAAAAAACTGTAAATTGCCGCCAGCTAAAAATACTCTGCAGTGTCCGTCAAGGTCCTGTTACCAGGAGAAGATGTCAGTGTTCACACAATCTGGAGTGTGTCTGGGCTTCATTCAGCTCCTCTGTCCCTTCTGGTGAACTGACATACCAACACCTCCCAGCTGCTGTCCCTCATAGCAGACGTCTGCAGACTCAGTGAACAGTTTCACCCCACAGATCATGACCTCTGTCAGACAGTGTCCTCGGTCAGAGGTCAAACTTGAGCCTCCATTTTGTCTCTGCTGCTCGTCGCAGGTCAGGCTGCTCTATCCATACAGGATTGAGTCCCCAAACGAGACAGGAATCTTCTGTCCTCATTTCTCCTCATTCCATGTTGTGTAGTAGACGAAGCCAAGTACTTCTCACACAGAGGTGACCGTCCTGACTTTAGCCGACAGAGCCTGCTTGAAGCGCCTCTTCAGGTCCTGCATGTTGGGGGACTTGGGCCTGGGGATGAGGGGTGAGCGTCCCTTCTTTTCTGCTGCTCCAGTTGTGGTGTGGGAGGACAGGGAGGCTTGGGGCTGCTGCTTGGCCATGTGGCAGCACAGCCTGTGGAAGGCCCCATGCACCTGGCTGTAGTCCTCGCTGGCTGACACCTCGTAGAAGGAGCAGCCCAGCGCCGCCGCCAGCAAGGGGCCCTGTTCGGCATCCACCCGCCTCATGTGCAGCAGGTCCGCCTTATTGGCCAGCAGGATGACAGGAGGCACGTTGGCCCCGCCCGCGCGGGCCACCAGCTGGTGCAACTGGCCAATCAGGTCGAAGCTATGGCGGTCAGTCACAGAGTAGACCAACACCACAGCATCTGCCCATTGGATGGAGCAAGTCACATGATCAGGGAGGCTGAGGCCGTTGCATGTCACCTGAGGAGAACATGGAGATCATGATTAGAGAACTGTTACATTGGAACTCATTTAGAACAGTGTTTAAAAATACATTAATAAAATCCAACCTGGACAGCCTCATAGCTAAGTGATTTAAATTCATGCCAGACCAAATATGTTCCCATCATTATGCAACAGGTATGTTTTAATAAATTGATTGCTGTATCATTTATCCCTGGCTCAGACATTCTCTGAATGGGAAATTAGAAGGCCAGACTAAAAAAAAAAAAAACTCTGCACTTTTAGTAAGAACAAAAACTGTGGGTTTGGACCAGTGCCCAGAGCAGGGAGGGAAGAACTCTGAACAGAAAGCGCAAACTTCACATAGCCTACTATGGTTTTGTGACTACAGTAGATACTGATTTATTCATCCAGAAAACCTCACACTGATCAGAGGCTCTGGTGGACTAGCCTAAATAAATGTTGGTCTGTGGGCACTCAAACGCAGTGGTCTCGAGCGCATTTGGAAACGTAGCAAAAAGCAAATAGTGAACTTACATCAACACCCGGCGTGTCCTGGACTTGGATGGCTGCCTGCTCTCCGTCCACTTGGACCTCTCTTGAATAAAGGTTTCCTGCGTTTCTCTCATAGTCGCCAATAAAGCGCCTTGTCAGGAATCTTACTACCAGAGCTGGAATAGAAGACCATAAGTTAATCATCATGTAGCCTATGCATTTATAACATCAGTTACTAAAATACAGTTGTCAACATTTAGTTGAACTGATTTGTCGATTTACCTGTTTTGCCAACTCCGCTGCCCCCAATCACCGCTATTTTAATGGTCCGGTTAGACGGACACTCAGGGGTCGCAAACTCCGCGATGGTTGACATGTTCTGTATCAGACGCATTTTGACTAATTCCTTGTTCAGTTTTCAAGACGATACTAAATCCAAATTGTTCAATAATGTCTCTGATGAAGCAAAAGTAATCGCTTTTATTAGTTCAAAACACAACAACCTCTCAATTGTTCACTTGAACCAACTGTGTGAATACTGTGCACTATGAAAGCACCGTGGCTTTTATAGTGCCAAAGAAATGCTTCTCGCTGATTGGCTACTGGCAACAGTACGCTCTCTCGGCTCCCTGCCGCCCCTCACGTGGATCCGCCAGCCTAACACAAGAAGAAAATGAATGCCCCGTGCTACAGTTTGGTCGGTTCGGATGAAATAACAAAACATCCTTTATTTGACAGAAAAGGTGTTGATAACTACTGTAGAGGGGCTGGGGCGATAGTAATTGTCCAGATATATGACATCTTATATGGCATGGAGCCAGGAACGCAAGAATTTCGCTACATCCACAACAACATCTGCTAAATATATGTGTGGACCAATAAACATTTGTTTAGATTTTTACATATAACACGTGAAATGGTGAATGATACTGTATGATAATTATTGATCCTAAATATTAACCTAAAAAATCCCAAAAAGTAATTTAGGCATTAAAGGAGCATGTACATATGATTGGACCACGTGCACATCTGCAGGAGAGTCTCTAAAACACGTCACAGCACAATAGGCATCACAGCAAAGTAAAAATGTATTTCCTGTTTAGCGATGCATTGACTGTAATTGTATAAGACATGCACAAAAACATCCAGGTAATTTGTGTCTGTCAGTCTGCATGTGCAAAAGTACTGGGAAGATGATAGCTGTCAGTTGTTCAGTGGCAGCAATTCCTGGTATTTAGCCAGTTCCTATGTACTTCTTGGACTGTTGTGGTGAAATAGATCCATGCTTATGGTGGTGGGTGTGGAAAACGCACCAGTCATTTCAACAGAAGTGTGGAGAAACACCAGAAACAGCCCGGTGTTATCTGCAGTGATGGACATCATCAAAGATAAAGCTGCAGGGGATGCTCCGGAACTGAAACCCTACCTCTCCAGGAGAACTGAGCTGTCAGTACAGTCCGGTTGTCTGCTGTGCGGGAGGAGAGTTATCATTCCGTCTTTGCTGGGGAAACCAGTGTTGCAACATCTACACTCAGGTCAATGTGGAATGGTTCACATGAAGGAAATCACACAAAGCTACTTTTGGTGGCCTGGATTGGATGGAAGCATTGAGGAGAAGCAAAAACGTGTTCCTCATCTCAGAAGGTTTGCAATGTACTTCAACTTGCACTTCTTCATCTGTGGGATTGGCTGGGGGAGGTGTGGCAACGCATACACGTCCACTTAGCAGGTCCATTCAAATACAGAATGTTTCTCATGGTTGTCTATGCTCATAGCAGGTGGCCAGAGATTGCCATCATGAAGTCTACTACTGCAGAGAAGACAATCAAGAAGCTTGGGTAAGTGTTTATTCGGATCAGATCGCCACTCCTACTCCAAATGGACCGCAGCTAGTGTCCCAAGAAATGGCCACATTCCTACCGGTGAATGGGCTATAGCACATCAGTTCAGCACCGTAATATCCATCTTCATGAAACATGCCTTAAAAGTGTCTCAGGGTCAAGGGACACTGCACCAATACTTGAACAGCTTCCTGCTACTCATGAAGAGAGAGCTATGCACAAGTTTTGACCTACTCAAATTTCTGAACGCAAAGGAGACAGTACAACGTCAACAGGCGAGTCAAGTCAAATGTTGTGAACTGAGAGCAAAGGACAGAGCTTTCAATCCTGGAGAAACTGTTTTAGCTAGGAACTACCTCAAGACCCAAGTGGGTTCCTGCTACAGTCATTGCTCAGACTGGTCCTGTGTCCTTCACTGTTCAGACTGCAGAGGACATCATCTGTAAAAGGCACACAGATCAGTTACTGTTGAGTAACACCACAAGTCGTGAGTGGTCCAGAACTGTTACTGGGTGACACCCTGACCCAGTAGTCATCACCTAGGGGCTCACAGTCACCTTCTCAGGACAGTTGTTCATAATGGGGACAAATGTGCTCGTGTTTGTGTCTGCAGCATATCCCGCAGCAGAACTGTAATTGCCTGTGTACTGAGAGAGCAGCGTTTCAAAAGAAAGCATTTAGTCTTTATTGTGTCAAATAAGTTCAAATACGGCTGTTGAAAACCTACTTCTCTTTTTCAACCTATCCCTTCTCTTTGTCCCACTTTCTTATGTCTCCCTCTCTCTGCCCCCCATCTTTCATCCGTGTTCATGTGTCTGCCTCCTGAGGTATGTTGGCAGCCAGTCGTAGTGTGATTATGGTCTGGTATGTATTTTTGATAAGAGCCCTGATGACAGGCGGGGACGCTGAAATGTGAAATTAACGGCTAGAATTAGTCAGCAGACAGGCCCCTGCTAGCTGCACAGCACGACACGCCACAAGCCCCCCACAGGCCACCTCACCGCATCACAACCAAGCTGCAGCCCCACCCAAGCCCCAGCCCCCAGTGTTTACCATGCCCATAATCAGTATGTTCAAGAGCCTCCTTTGTACTTGTGAATGAACTGCCACGATAACAGCTTCATAATTCTAGCTGCAGGATCTGTGTTGGTGATATAGTAGTCTCTGCACCCAGAACCAAATATTGTGTGCATGCTGGCCAGCTGTTACTCTAAGGGGTTTGTGACTGTGCCCTGACTACACCTAATAAATTATGTCATGATGGTGACACTGACTCTGTCCCCCCTGTACCCATACAGGTGACTAATGGTGACACGTCAGAGCCGTCATAGAGATGAGCTCGGCGGTCACCGTCATGTCCGAAGTGTGGCGTTAGCAGCTCTAGGTGCCTGTTAGCCTGTTGAAGGACCGGTGATGTCTACTTATTAGCGCGATAAAAGACTCAGGTGTCTGATACGCTGTGAGTCATTTATATAAAGAGTTTAAGGTGTCAGGTCATCCATCCTATGTCCTATTATTATATATTGTGTATTGTTGCACTAACAAAGTCAATTGATTGTGTTTTTATCAATGTGGGTCATACAACTTCCCATTCTTGGGTGCATGATACTGTAATACATACAACAAGATAGTAAATCAATTGATCCTCTTACCAAACTATAAGGATAGTTGTTGTTACTGTTTTAGAGAGATATACTGTAATGCCGGGATCGTCAATTAGATTGTTTTCTTGAATGAATGGTCAGGGGGCCAGAACATAATTACAAATAATGTGTAGACTGCAAATTGATGGCAAGAAGCCCAAACAGATTTAATATTTTACTTAAACATAAAAATGTCAAACCTTAGTTACATTTGTATACGATTGCATGGTTCTCTATTACACATGGGAATACTTGGGAACAGATTTCCAAAATTAAAATCACTTGCAGCTGATTTGCTGGTGTTTTTACTGCCTAATGTCCAACAATGGGGCGGCAGGACATACAGTCTTACATTCAACAATGGGGCGGCAGGACATACAGTCTTATGTCCAACAATGGGGCGGCAGGACATACAGCCTTATGTCCAACAATGGGGCGGCAGGACATACAGTCTTATGTCCAACAATGGGGCGGCAGGACATACAGCCTTATGTCCAACAATGGGGTGGCAGGACATATAGTCTTATGTCCAACAATGGGGCGGCAGGACATACAGTCTTATGTCCAACAATGAGGCGGCAGGACATACAGCCTTATGTCCAACAATGGGGTGGCAGGACATATAGTCTTATGTCCAACAATGGGGCGGAAGGACACACAGTCTTATGTCCAACAATGGGGCGGCAGGACATATAGTCTTATGTCTAACAATGGGGCCGCAGGTAGCCTAGTGGTTAGAGCGTTGGGCCAGTAACCAAAAGATTGCGAGATTGAATCCCTGAGCTGACAAGGTAAAAACGGTCTTTCTGCCCCTGAACAAGGCAGTTAACCCACTGTTCCTAGGCCTGCAGTGAAAATAAGAATGTGTTCTTAACTGACTTGCCTAGTTAAATAAAGGTTCAATTTTTTTTTATTTTTTTAAATGAAACATAGAGCAGACAATTATCCAGAGAGAATAAACAAATAACGGGACTAGAACAAGGAATAAACCAGGGATAGGGGTGTCACTCACACAGGGGTGGCAATAGAAGGCTAGAGGGGACAGAATGGGGGTGATCTATAGCTGGGGTGTGGACCCTTGGGGGGATGGAGCAGCAGGGGATTGACAGGGTAATTGGGCTGGTGGAGGGGGCAGGGAGTGATGTGGGGGTATTCTCAGAAGGATGTCCTTGTTGACACAAAGGTGAAGACTGATTTCCTGTGGTGGGTAATGGAAGTGCCCCACAAAGAGGAGAGGGCAGAGAGGAGAGGCATTCATTTAGGCCATAGACTGGGCCTCAGTACACAAATGCAGTGATCTGGGGGACAGGGACAGTCTGACATGATGTCATGCTTTGGGTCACACTTGTTAAGTGTGGATAATGTATGATTTGTGTATCACTATATGGATGTTGGTGATATGCAAATCATCAGATTTCATCCCTCTTAACCTAAACTTGCCCACTATCAACACTCAGTCATTTTGATAATTGCCTGTAACCCTGTCAATGCCTGGTCTCTGATAATATTGGGATGTGTGCCATCCTTAACGTTTTCGCCTCAAGATTCCTAAGCAAATGCAAAAAGCAGGGGGAATTTGGAAAACAGAAAAGAAGGGATAGCGCTATTCACTTATTTGTTTATATCTCTCACAAGTGCGTTAGCATTTGCAGTGACCAATATAAATTATTTTGACCCATTTGCCACAGCAGCTCTTTGCCTGGACAAAGGAAGAAAGATTTGTTTTTTCAAATTGAAATGTAAACATTCAAACATGTTGGTCCATTTGCATAGTCCTGAATGTCAACATAGAAACTGGGCGGATGAAGGTGCTGGTGTGATCTGTTGAGTCTGAATTACAATAGCCCCCTTCCTCTTAGGAATGTGCCCCAGGCTCTTACCGTGTGAAGTTAACTGTCATTGACTTCTTCAGAAAGGAGATGGAAAATATTTACATCAGGATTTCACATCGCTGTTATTGTTCCAGTTTACATTCCGAGCCTGATCTCTAGCGTAAGATTGGGTAATTGGTCTCTACTCGTGTGTGTGTGTGTGTGTGTGTGAGTGTGAGTGAGTGAGTTGAGAGAAAGAAAGCTCAATTACAACAGAAGGCATGGGTATGATATGCTTGTAAACATATGTGTACTTACTGTAAGACTTTAACCAGCAGTTTGGTCAGGGATTCGGTGTTAAGACCATTGAGATGTCAGGCTTCGGTACACTGACCACTATATCCCTGTCTTGCTACTAAACTGTCCTCAGGTGAACCGTGAGGTTAACACTGCCAAAAGTAGGACCTCGGGTCCAGTCGATAGTGTTGAGCACTGACCAAAAGGAAAGTTTTGCTTTGAGTGTAGTATACACTGCTCAAAAAAATAAAGGGAACACTTAAACAACACAATGTAACTCCAAGTCAATCACACTTCTGTGAAATCAAACTGTCCACTTAGGAAGCAACACTGATTGACAATACATTTCACATGCTGTGGTGCAAATGGAATAGACAACAGGTGGAAATTATAGGCAATTAGCAAGACACCCCCAATAAAGGAGTGGTTCTGCAGGTGGTGACCACAGACCACTTCTCAGTTCCTATGCTTCCTGGCTGATGTTTTGGTCACTTTTGAATGCTGGCGGTGCTTTCACTCTAGTGGTAGCATGAGACGGAGTCTACAACCCACACAAGTGGCTCAGGTAGTGCAGCTCATCCAGGATGGCACATCAATGCGAGCTGTGGCAAGAAGGTTTGCTGTGTCTGTCAGCGTAGTGTCCAGAGCATGGAGGCGCTACCAGGAGACAGGCCAGTACATCAGGAGACGTGGAGGAGTCCGTAGGAGGGCAACAACCCAGCAGCAGGACCGCTACCTCCGCCTTTGTGCAAGGAGGAGCAGGAGGAGCATTGCCAGAGCCCTGCAAAATGACCTCCAGCAGGCCACAAATGTGCATGTGTCTGCTCAAACGGTCAGAAACAGACTCCATGAGGGTGGTATGAGGGCCCAACGTCCACAGGTGGGGGTTGTGCTTACAGCCCAACACTGTGCAGGACGTTTGGCATTTGCCAGAGAACACCAAGATCGGCAAATTCGCCACTGGCGCCCTGTGCTCTTCACAGATGAAAGCAGGTTCACACTGAGCACGTGACAGCCGTGAAAAAGTCTGGAGACGCCGTGGAGAACGTTCTGCTGCCTGCAACATCCTCCAGCATGACCGGTTTGGCGTGGGTCAGTCATGGTGTGGGGTGGCATTTCTTTGGGGGGCCGCACAGCCCTCCATGTGCTCGCCAGAGGTAGCCTGACTGCCATTAGGTACCGAGATGAGATCCTCAGACCCCTTGTGAGACCATATGCTGGTGCGGTTGGCCCTGGGTTCCTCCTAATGCAAGACCATGCTAGACCTCATGTGGCTGGAGTGTGTCAGCAGTTCCTGCAAGAGGAAGGCCATTGATGCTATGGACTGGCCCGCCCGTTCCCCAGACCTGAATCCAATTGAGCACATCTGGAACATCATGTCTCGCTCCATCCACCAATGCCACGTTGCACCACAGACTGTCCAGGAGTTGGCGGATGCTTTAGTCCAGGTCTGGGAGGAGATCCCTCAGGAGACCATCCGCCACCTCATCAGAAGCATGCCCAGGCGTTGTAGGGAGGTCATACAGGCACGTGGAGGCCACACACACTACTGAGCCTCATTTTGACTTGTTTTAAGGACATTACATCAAAGTTGGATCAACCTGTAGTGTGGTTTTCCACTTTAATTTTGAGTGTGACTCCAAATCCAGACCTCCATGGGTTGATAAATTTGATTTCCATTGATCATTTTTGTGTGATTTTGTTGTCAGCACATTCAACTATGTAAAGAAAAAAAAAAATTTTGAGCAGTGTATGTTCTACTTCTCAGTCGAGACTTGGTCAGCCCACGCAGCAAGAATTTAGCTAACTTGGCTAGCTAGCTGGGATGCTAGCTAACCACACTAGAATAGGCTAGCTCTCGCCAAAAGGCTTAGCTAACCCAGGTGACTCACCACAAGGCTAGCTACACCAAACTATCTTTTCTACCTGGAAGGTTCAAATTTCTTGCTTAGTTCTCATCTCCTCCCAACATAACTAGGTCTGGGCTGAACAAAGCGCTAGCACACTTAACTGAAAATATACAGTTTGTTTACAGTATTGTAACGACCCTGGGTTTATAAGCTCGGAAATCGACCCTGCCGCACGAGCATGCTTTTGCGGCACAGTCGATAGCGCCCCGGACCTCGGGCTAGAAGGTCGAGGGTTCGAGATCTGCTCCCTGCTGTTTCATTACATTGGTGTCAGAAGTGATCGGACCTCGCATCCACAACAGTGCGTGTACTTGGCCGGTGAGCGCGTTCCTGTAAAACGTAGAGTCGCAAGCTAGCGCGAGGACGCGCTCTTTGAAAGGAGGGTGTAGTTTAACGACCCTGGGTTTATAAGCGCGGAAATCGGACCTCGGGCTAGAAGGTCGAAGGTATGAGACCTGCTCCCTGCCTGTTTCATTACAGTATAATAAAAATTCAGGACATCTACTCGAAACGGTACCTGAGGAAAGCTCGCAGCACTTGACATGGTGCCTTGGATGTTTTTGGACTACTGACAAACCTGAACTCCACTTGAATGTGCTATTTTTGGACTTCTCTCCTGGGTATCATACTGGTAACATGGCTTCCGTTACATTGCTGTTTTGATGGGCCCCAGCATTTAATCTCATTGAGTAAGTCACCACTCTCTCCTTGCTGTTATGTTGGACAGTTTTGTGACTTGTTTGTGTTTATTGTGGATCCTAGTACTGGCTGGGTTCTAGTCTGTTCTTGGGTTCTGGCTTGCTGTCTATGTCTGTGGTGATCCAACAAACTGTGTGATTCAATCTAACTGAATCTAACGACTGTGTGGGTTGATTTACTTTTAGCTGATTCCTTGACAACCAAATTTGCAGTGTGGAAACTGTCAGCTTATTGAGGAATACATGTCTGAGCTGGATGTCCAGAGTAAGCAAATTGAGACATTAGCGTATCCTGGATAGGTTGCACTGACCTCAGCCTGATCATCGTGCCACTGCCTCGCCACTGCGATGCCACTCTCTGACTGACTGGCCAGGGCTGCCCTGCAGAGACCCCTCCCTAGTTAAGTCACCTCTCCCCTACCATCTCACCTGCCCTCCCCATACTACCCCGACCTCCCAACCCAGCCCCCAAGGACGCTTTATGAGGAGCTAGTGGATGCCACGGTTATCAATCCTGCATCCCAGTGGAGCCACGTCATACACCGTAAGTCCAGTGCAAGGCAGGGGTCTTTGGTGAAGAACTGAAATGGCTTTGGGGAATCCCATCCTGCTGACCAACCGTTTCGCCCACCTGCTAACAGAGATTCCTGCTCTATTATCCTCTACCCTGTGTCTAGCCCAGAGGGTCTCTACCACATATACTACAGCCGGCACAAGTCCATCAGGCCCCACTGCCCTTCAGTCCTCGAGGGGTTTGCGAAACCAGAGGGTGTTCTTTATGTATAGATGACTCAACACTATACATGTCAGCTACTACATTGACTGAAATGACTGCAACACTTAACAAAGAGCTGCAGTTAGTTTCAGAATGGGTGGCACGAAATAAGTTAGTCCTAAATATTTCAAAAACTAAAAGCATTATATTTGGGACAAATCATTCACTAAAACCTAAACCTCAAATAAATATTGTAATGAATCGTGTGGAAATTGAGCAAGTTGAGGTGATTAATCTTCTTGGAGTAACCCTGGATTGTAAACTGTCATGGTCAAAACATATTGATACAAAAGTAGCTAAGATGGGGAGAAGTCTGCCCATAATAAAGCCCTACTCTGCATTCGTAACAACACTATCAACAAGGCAGGTCCTACAGGCCCTAGTTTTGTCGCACCTGGACTACTGTTCAGTGATGTGGTCAGGTGCCAGAGGGACTTTGGAAAATTACAATTGGCTCAGAAAATTGCAGCACTGCTGGCCCTGGAAGAGAGATGGACTTCATCACTGCTTGTTTTGGAAGAAGTGTTGACAAGCTGAATGTACCGAGTTGTTTGTTTAAACTACTAGCACACAGCTCGGACACCCATGCATTCCCCACAAGACATTCCACCAGAGGTCTCTTCAAAACTCCAGAACAGACTATGGGAGGTTCCCAGTTCTACATAGAGCCATGACTACATGGAACTCTATTCCACATCAGGTAACTGATACAAGCAGTAGAATCAGATTTTTTTTAAACAGGAAAAAATACACCTTATGGAACAACAGGGACTGTGAAGAGAGACACACACACACACCGGTACAGACATGCACACGCACTCTACACACACATACATTGTAATATTGTTGTATGGTGGTATTATACATTTTGTATTGTAGATACAGTGCCTTGCGAAAGTATTCGGCCCCCTTGAACTTTGCGACCTTTTGCCACATTTCAGGCTTCAAACATAAAGATATAAAACTGTATTTTTTTGTGAAGAATCAACAACAAGTGGGACACAATCATGAAGTGGAACGACATTTATTGGATATTTCAAACTTTTTTAACAAATCAAAAACTGAAAAATTGGCAGTGCAAAATTATTCAGCCCCCTTAAGTTAATACTTTGTAGTGCCACCTTTTGCTGCGATTACAGCTGTAAGTCGCTTGGGGTATGTCTCTATCAGTTTTGCACATCGAGAGACTGACATTTTTTCCCATTCCTCCTTGAAAAACAGCTCGAGCTCAGTGAGGTTGGATGGAGAGCATTTGTGAACAGCAGTTTTCAGTTCTTTCCACAGATTCTCGATTGGATTCAGGTCTGGACTTTGACTTGGCCATTCTAACACCTGGATATGTTTATTTTTGAACCATTCCATTGTAGATTTTGCTTTATGTTTTGGATCATTGTCTTGTTGGAAGACAAATCTCCGTCCCAGTCTCAGGTCTTTTGCAGACTCCATCAGGTTTTCCTCCAGAATGGTCCTGTATTTGGCTCCATCCATCTTCCCATCAATTTTAACCATCTTCCCTGTCCCTGCTGAAGAAAAGCAGGCCCAAACCATGATGCTGACACCACCATGTTTGACAGTGGACATGGTGTGTTCAGGGTGATGAGCTGTGTTGCTTTTACGCCAAACATAACGTTTTGCATTGTTGCCAAAAAGTTCAATTTTGGTTTCATCTGACCAGAGCACCTTCTTCCACATGTTTGGTGTGTCTCCCAGGTGGCTTGTGGCAAACTTTAAATTACACTTTTTATGGATATCTTTAAGAAATGGCTTTCTTCTTGCCACTCTTCCATAAAGGCCAGATTTGTGCAATATACGACTGATTGTTGTCCTATGGACAGAGTCTCCCACCTCAGCTGTAGATCTCTGCAGTTCATCCAGAGTGATCATGGGCCTCTTGGCTGCATCTCTGATCAGTCTTCTCCTTGTATGAGCTGATGGTTTAGAGGGACGGCCATGTCTTGGTAGATTTGCAGTGGTCTGATACTCCTTCCATTTCAATATTATCGCTTTCACAGTGCTCCTTGGGATGTTTAAAGCTTGGGAAATCTTTTTGTATCCAAATCCGGCTTGGACCTGCCTGGTGTGTTCCTTGTTCTTCATGATGCTCTCTGCGCTTTTAACGGACCTCTGAGACTATCACAGTGCAGGTGCATTTATACGGAGACTTGATTACACACAGGTGGATTGTATTTATCATCATTAGTCATTTAGGTCAACATTGGATCATTCAGAGATCCTCACTGAACTTCTGGAGAGAGTTTGCTGCACTGAAAGTAAAGGGGCTGAATAATTTTGCACGCCCAATTTTTCAGTTTTTGATTTGTTAAAAAAGTTTGAAATATCCAATAAATGTCGTTCCACTTCATGATTGTGTCCCACTTGTTGTTGATTCTTCACAAAAAAATACAGTTTTATATCTTTATGTTTGAAGCCTGAAATGTGGCAAAAGGTCGCAAAGTTCAAGGGGGCCGAATACTTTCGCAAGGCACTGTATGTAGTGGTGTAATATGATGTACTGTTTTATCTTTTGTTTGATATGTAATGTAAGCCGTGGTTGAAAAAGTATTCAATTGTCATACTTGAGTAAAAGTAAAGATACCTTAATAGAAAATGATTCAAGTAAAAGTGAAAGTCACCCAGTAAAATACTACTTGAGTAAAAGTCTAAAAGTATTTGGTTTTAAATATACTTAGGTATCAAAAGTAAATGGAATTGAAAAAATATACTTACAGTAAGTATCAAAAGTAAAAGTATAAACCCTTTCGAATTCCTTATATTAAGCAATCCAGACAGTACAATTGTCTTTTTTTTATTTATTATTGACGAATAGCCAGGGGCACACTCCAACACTCAGACATCATTTCCAAAGCATTTGCGCTTCTGCCAGATCAGAGGCAGTAGGGATGACCAGGGATGTTCTCTTGATAAGTGTGTGAATTGGACCATTTTCAAAATGTACTTTTGGGTGTCAGGGAAAATGCATGAAGTAAAAATTACATTATTTTCTGTAGGAATGTAGTAAAGTAAAAGTTGGCAAAAATTTCAATTGTAAAGTACAGATACCCAAAAAAACGACTTAAGTAAAAATACTTTAAAGTAATACTTAAGTACTTTACACTACAGAATGTATGTGCCCCAATGTGTTTGGACCCCAGGAAGAGTAGCTGCTGCTTTGGGATCTCTAATAAATACAAATACCAGGATTATTACTCTGTTTTCTCTCCATGTAAAGTGGTTGTTTTGCTGTTCATATGAGGGAACTTGTGAGTGAAAGAGGGAGGAAACATGCCCTTGGAGGCTTTAAGTTTATCCCTTATATATTCCTTAAACCTATAAGGAGACAATCCACACATGCTTTGTTTTTGTCTGAAATATGCAAGAGCAGTTCCACTTATGCAATGTTGTTATCATAAAGGTCATGCATACCTTCCAGAGGTGTGGACTCGAGTCACATGACTTGGACTCGAATCAGAACCAAGTCACAAATATGATGACTTGCAACTCGACACCAATGACTCGTAACTTGACTTGGACTTGAGCCTTATGACTCGACCTGAATTGATACCCTCCCCAAACCCAAATAAAGAATTATTATTTTCAAATATGAAGATACTGTATCAACAAAAAACGGATTGCAACTTGCAAAACATGTGGGAAGAAAATTACAGACGGAGGCGCATCAATTTCCAACTTTGTTTGACATTTGAAGCTGCACAAAGGACGGTAAGTCGTGGCTAATATAGCCGACAGCTATATTTTTATTACTTTACTAGTGTATCATGTAGGCTAACGTAACATTAAATCAATGAGCCTCCACACCGTCAGTCAGTGCGGGATCATGATCATTGCACCCAAGATTGAGCTACAACTGGCTAGGCAGTTGGTAGCCTAAATCCTGCCTGATGTTACTGCTGTTCCTAAAACCATTGACATACTTTAGCCTACTGTAACCACACAGATAGAGTGAGTGTGTGTGTGTGTGTGTAAAGGTTGGGCGATTTGTGTACAAGCCTATTGCGCCCCATAGCGATCCTCGATAGTCGATCACTATTGGGGGGGGGGGTCTTTCTCATGGCTACCCATGTATTTCCATGGAAATATGTTTATTTGGAAAGTAATAAAATATATATATTTTTTTAAAGTATTCATGATTTGCGTAAATGTAATATACTAACTATTACTCTTGTTAAAAATATGAAATGGTATTACATTTGGTGAAGAGCACATTATGACTTGTTTAGGACTCAAAACTCAAAGTTTAGGACTGATACTTGACTTGATACTTGACGGTCTTGACTTGAGACTTGACTCGGACTTGCCTGTCTTGACTTGGGACTTGAGTGCTAAGACTTGAGACTTACTTGTGACTTGTAAAACAATGACTTGGTCCCACCTGATACCTTCTATTCAAACTTTTTTGTGAGGTGACCAAATTTGCCATACAAACTCTCGCACTGAATAGAGAACAGGAGTGAATCAGTGAAAGTTGGTTTCACTGATTCACTCCTGTTTTCTATTCAGTGTGAGAGTTTGTATGGCAAATTCGGTCACCTCACAAAAAAGTTTGATTAGAAGGTATCAGAGGTGGGACCAAGTCATTGTTTTACAAGTCACAAGTAAGTCTCAAGTCTTAGCACTCAAGTCAAGTCCCAAGTCAAGACAGCCATTTTCTGTAGCTGAATATAAATCTCTTGACTTCAAAGGGAAGCAATTAGCGACTTCAGGTAGCCCTTTACACTCATGCCCATATACGTCTTGAAAATGGAAGATTTCGGCACTAATAATTTCATAAATTGAAACGTAGTGGCTGTACAGTAACATGCTATACATGTCAGAGCTCTGACTCGGCGCTTCACATCATTGTATGGGTTCTGATCTTGAGCACCGTGAGCGACAAGAAGTTGCTCCCATCCCCCCCAGTAATTGGGCAACTTTTGCACATTTTGTTGTCTGAATGAGGAAAATGCATAAAATAAAGAGGACTTTATGTATTTTGAAAGATGAGACGGAGAGGATTATAATAAATACCGCTTTGATGTCATACACGCAAGCCAAACACCCTGCACTTCATATTTCCAAATCATAACACTGATGTCATATACAGTGTCAACATTTATGATCACTATGTTTAATATACAGTTACATGATGACATGGCATCATACCCTGGGTTGTGCTGAACAGATTAAGCCTGTTTGTTTATTGTGAAGAAAATTAGTTGAGGCACAAGCACCTGAATGCACTCATGACTCCTTTCTGTGCGCATTAAAGTTATGATCTTTCTCTGAATTGCCTTGTGAAAAACTAACACTGTAAGATTGTATTTAATAACTTAGCTAGTCATGTTGCAAATACCTGCCCACCTGACCCAGATTGCGATTGATAATGGACTGTTTTTGGTTTGCGTAAACAACAACAGTGATTGTGTGATGGGGGAATGCAGGGTTGTGTTCCAAATGAAACAATTACAAGTGTGCTTGTTCTAGTTCCTCAACGGCGAGAGCTCAAAAAAGTACCTTATAGTTGAACTCTCTTCTTTGAGTCATAAAAGTGTATAGAAATTGATTAGGAACTGTGCACACTTTGGAGAGGTGTGTGGCCATTTGGAGACACCAGTTAGTCTTCTCACTCAAAGCCTCGTTATCAACAAATGCAGTGAAAAGTACAGTAAATATAAAATGCACATAAAATCAACAGTGTAATGTTTGGATTCACCTTTGGTCTAATACTTGTCCCATTATCTCCAAGCTGTTCCCTTTCAATTGCTACAATGGTTATTCATATGCCTTTCATATTCCTTCTGTAAGAAACATTTCAATTTAGCCCTATCCATATAGGCCAATTCCCAACGAGTGTAAAGGGTTAAATGGCTGTATTTATGACTCCCTAAAAACACGCACACACACACAGCAACAGTCACCAAAACAGAATCTAGCTGTGTCAGACAGAGGAATTGGGGTTGTGAAGTGATAACAGCTGCACAGGGAACGCAAGGAAGCACAGACAACAGTAGACACTTTCTACACACACACTCCTACAGTACTGATCATGTCGGGACGAAGAGCTACGGGTCTGAGATTTATGGGTTTAGGCTACTGTTGAAGGCCTTCGTTTAGCTGGAAATGTAGCTGTACCCCTGGGGCCCTGTCCGTCTAGCCTGCGTACAGCTCTGGCCTGGCCTCGTCTGGTCTGTTTATGGAGGGGTACAGCTAGGACTTCTGTTTTCATATGCAGACAGTAGACACAGAGCTTCCCTAGGGGCTGCCTCTGGGCCAGCTCGGCTCTGTGTAGAGGTTGGTGGTTACAGTCTGGAGAAGAGAGGGGAATGCAGGCCCTGGACCAGAGCTTTAGGCTTTATATTCATGTGTGTTATAAATCTGACAGACAGGCAGACAGAGGTGAAATGAGAGTGCTCCAAAAATCTGCTATTCTGTTATAAACAGGGATTAGAATCAAAATAATTTTCCAATTTCCATAATTGTTTCTGACCAGCTAAAATAAAGTTCTGAACCAGTTCGAACCCCCCAAAAAGTAAAGGTTTATATAATTCCTTTCTGTTCGTATTTAAACCTCTGGAATCTTTTTTTTTTTTTTTTTACATTTAGTTCAACGTTAAATTACTTCACCAATCAGTGCGGATACAGCAGCTTGCTATGGAGCGGGTAAGCTATTTACAGGCATTGAACAGATAAGTGTAGGGTGCAAGATGCGACTGAAATTTTGTGGGTGGGGAGAGAGCGAGAGAGGGTGGAGGAGAGGGCTTGGCTTGAAGCGGTGGGCATCTTGTTGTTAGGACATGCATTATCTGAATTAGGCCCACATAATTATTCCTATGGAGAAGTGGCTTCTATGAAGGAACTTTGAATGTCTTTGAAATTCAGAGAGTTGGCTTTCTGTTGGACCAGCTCGCTAGCTAGTTTACGGAACTGTATAGATCACTTTTGTTCTCGGTTCTGATTCTGTTCCTATATACAGTGCCTTGCGAAAGTATTCGGCCCCCTTGAACTTTGCGACCTTTTGCCACATTTCAGGCTTCAAACATAAAGATATTTTTTTGTGAAGAATCAACAACAAGTGGGACACAATCATGAAGTGGAATGACATTTATTGGATATTTCAAACTTTTTTTAACAAATCAAAAACTGAAAAATTGGGCGTGCAAAATTATTCAGCCCCCTTAAGCTAATACTTTGTAGCGCCACCTTTTGCTGCGATTACAGCTGCAAGTCGCTTGGGGTATGTCTCTATCAGTTTTGCACATCGAGAGACTGAAATTTTTTCCCATTCCTCCTTGCAAAACAGCTCGAGCTCAGTGAGGTTGGATGGAGAGCATTTGTGAACAGCAGTTTTCAGTTCTTTCCACAGATTCTCGATTGGATTCAGGTCTGGACTTTGACTTGGCCATTCTAACACCTGTTTATTCTAACACATGTTTATTTTTGAACCATTCCATTGTAGATTTTGCTTTATGTTTTGGATCATTGTCTTGTTGGAAGACAAATCTCCGTCCCAGTCTCAGGTCTTTTGCAGACTCCATCAGGTTTTCTTCCAGAATGGTCCTGTATTTGGCTCCATCCATCTTCCCATCAATTTTAACCATCTTCCCTGTCCCTGCTGAAGAAAAGCAGGCCCAAACCATGATGCTGCCACCACCATGTTTGACAGTGGGGATGGTGTGTTCAGTGTGATGAGCTGTGTTGCTTTTACGCCAAACATAACGTTTTGCATTGTTGCCAAAAAGTTCAATTTTGGTTTCATCTGACCAGAGCACCTTCTTCCACATGTTTGGTGTGTCTCCCAGGTGGCTTGTGGCAAACTTTAAATGACACTTTTTATGGATATCTTTAAGAAATGGCTTTCTTCTTGCCACTCTTCCATAAAGGCCAGATTTGTGCAATATACGACTGATTGTTGTCCTATGGACAGAGTCTCCCACCTCAGCTGTAGATCTCTGCAGTTCATCCAGAGTGATCATGGGCCTCTTGGCTGCATCTCTGATCAGTCTTCTCCTTGTATGAGCTGAAAGTTTAGAGGGACGGCCAGGTCTTGGTAGATTTGCAGTGGTCTGATACTCCTTCCATTTCAATATTATCGCTTGCACAGTGCTCCTTGGGATGTTTAAAGCTTGGGAAATCTTTTTGTATCCAAATCCGGCTTTAAACTTCTTCACAACAGTATCTCGGACCTGCCTGGTGTGTTCCTTGTTCTTCATGATGCTCTCTGCGCTTTTAACGGACCTCTGAGACTATCACAGTGCAGGTGCATTTATACGGAGACTTGATTACACACAGGTGGATTGTATTTATCATCATTAGTCATTTAGGTCAACATTGGATCATTCAGAGATCCTCACTGAACTTCTGGAGAGAGTTTGCTGCACTGAAAGTAAAGGGGCTGAATAATTTTGCACGCCCAATTTTTCAGTTTTTGATTTGTTAAAAAAGTTTGAAATATCCAATAAATGTCCTTCCACTTGATGATTGTGTCCCACTTGTTGTTGATTCTTCACAAAAACATACAGGTTTATATCTTTATGTTTGAAGCCTGAAATGTGGCAAAAGGTCGCAAAGTTCAAGGGGGCCGAATACTTTCGCAAGGCACTGTATATATATATAAAAAAAATCTGGTTCTGTTCCAACCCCTGGTTAATAAGAAGCATCAGTGAAAGGTTATTTTTGGTATTCAGACAGAGTTGCTTCACCCACACTCAGGTCATCTATCTGTGTGGTACTGTGTTACTCCTGCCTGGGTGACAGTTACAGCAGCCCCCCTCTCCTCCCATTACTTTCACTTCCCTCCTCACAAGAACGAGGTGACATAGCTAATCAGCCCACTTGTGCTACTGTGGAGGCTCCTCGGAGGAGAAAGGGGAGGACCATCCTCCTCAGTGAATTTCATAAAAATGTTAAAACATTTAAAAGTTATCCTTTTCTAGATAAATTCTAGATTCTAAATATATAAATTCTCAATTCTAAATATATTCACGTTACCAAATAATTGATTAAAACACACTGTTTTGCAATGAAGGTCTACAGTAGCCTCAACAGCACTCTGTAGGGTAGCACTATGGTGTAGCCTGCTAGCTAGCTAGCTTCTGTCCTTCTCTGGGTACATTGACTTTAATACAAAACCTAGGAGACTCATGGTTCTCACCGCCTTTCATAGACTTACACAGTCAGTTCAGAGGACATCCTCCAACCTCTCAGAGCTCTTACAGCATGAACTGACATGTTGTCCACCCAATCAAAGGATCAAATAATGAATCTAGTACTGAAAGCTTATGCTACAGCTAGATAGTATTGCAATACATAAAATGTGGTGAGTAGTTGACTCAAAGAGAGATAAAGACTATGTGAACAGTTTTGAACTACTGTAATTAATTTATTCCAAAATGAAGGAGAAGCAAGAGAAAGATAGAGATTTTGACATTTTTTCGCATTCAGTTTCACTTACTTAGCTAGCAAACACCCTACTCAAACACCCTTCTCAAACAGAAGGATGCTATGTTAGCTAGCTGGCTTTGACTTTCCAACACAACACTGGAACTCTTCCAAGTCAAGGTAAGCTTTTGGTTGTACTAATTTATTGCCACCGGGGCCTGCTAAAGTGCTAAATTGCTTACTGACTGTACACTGTAGCGTTACTGCATGATTGTAGCGGGTTTACTAACACGTTAGTTCTATTAGCTATGTTGACTATGATGTTACTTTAGCTAATATGGTGACAACGATGTAGGCTGTGTGTAGCGGTTATGATATGGTTTGGCTTGGAAAGTTTTTTTCACCTGGTCACATACAGCTGATGTGTGGTGCATTAAAGTCCACAAGCGAAGGGAAAAGGTGAGAGGAGGAGAGTGCATAGATGTGAGAAGGAATACAATGTGGCTGCTATGAAAGCGAAGTGTGTTTATGCATGATCAGGGGTGTATTCATTTTGTTGAAAAACATTTCTTATATGGAAACAAATGGAACGAAACAGGGATAAATGTATGTGAATTTGTCCAATAGAAACTCTTGTTTGCAACTGTTGGACTAATGATTACACCCTAGATCAGCTAGATGCAGGCAAAAGTGTGCAAGGCGGTATTGAAATGTTTCTCACAGGTCTCGACCTGTGGGCACCTATGTTGTACACTTTCATTCATAGGCTAGGTTGTAGCAACCTCATGATGGGTATAGGTCAAATTTGAGTATCATGTAGTAGCCTAAACCTATCACTGTTACATTGAACTGGGTGAAAGGAATATGAATGACAGTCATCTAATATGCTGTAATAGGCCATGCTCATTAAAAAAATGTAATCGTCCTCCCTCATCTTAAACGGCATCGACCGGCACTGTCATGCTATCAGCCAAAATAACCTAATATCTAGGGCTTTAGAATCCTACTGTGTGTGTGCTGTCCACACATGTGTGTACAAGTTCTCTTTTGTATTTATTTACGTAATTATTTAATCGCAGCATTGGTGATGCAGCTCATTGTTATTACAAGCAGATGCCACACTTTGACCATGAACCGCTACAGGACATTTTGTCTGTCCAGTGTCTCTCATCACAGACTAAAGGTTGTGGAGTTAACTGACAGACATAGGCTCACCCCTTGGTCCTGTCAATATAGTCTCTCACTTAAAGAATAGAGAAGTTTTACTATGGATTTGACACCTGTGGACAGATAGCTGATCCCACATGAACATGCACAAACACATACAGTACCAGTCAAAAGTTTGGACACACACCTACTCCTTCAAGGGTTATTCTTTATTTTTACTATTTTCTACATTGTAGAATAATAGTGAAGACATCAGAACTATGAAATAACAATTATGGAATCATGTAGTAACCCAAAAAGTGGTAAACAAACCATTGAATGAGTAGGTGTGTCCAAACCTTTCACTGGTTCTGTACATGCCAAAACAATGAATGTTATATATGCATTTAGCTCATATTAGAGAAAACATAAATGTGTAAGTGGTCTGGAGTGGACGCTACATCAACGTTTCCACCACTGTACCCTACAGGTCACACAGACATGAAAGCAGCACGTTTTGAGCCTCATCACAGGAGTGGAGTGGGCTATGAGGTGACCGACACCTTTTAAACATGATGAAATATGAGAAGTTTGTTTATCGCATCGGTCTGTTGAGCTCTCTGAATGCAGACACAGACAATGGCTCTCATAAACGTGCTGCGGCATGCTGCAGTGCCCCGCAGGTTTTCAATTTAGTTTTGGTTTAGTTTGATTTAGTTTAGTTCAGTATGATCAAAAGAAACGTTCGTTTTCAGATATCTGCAGTCCAACTACGAAATCAATAATATTGTTTGCTAAATTGTATGATTATTTTCTGTGGTCTGTTCTCTTTCCCTAGCTGAAGACCCAGAGCAAAGTGAATTGGGTTTATCTCTTTTTAGATGGAAAGCAGTGTGGCTCCACTCTACAGGTCAGGCCACAGCGCTCCTCTGCTCTTTAATTTTTTCATTACTTCCCATTTCTGTTCTTCATCCTGGTCGAGGACTCTGGGTGAGGAGCCCTCAAATTCAACCAATAATTGTGTGAAGAAGAAAGGGGAGAGTAATTGTCTGTGACATGAAGCAGCTTCAGTCTCATTCAGCCTTCACCCAGATTAAAATAGCAGCTTCAGTCTCATTCAGCCTTCACCCAGATTAAAATAGCAGCTTCAGTCTCATTCAGCCTTCACCCAGATTAAAATAGCAGCTTCAGTCTCATTCAGCCTTCACCCAGATTAAAATAGCAGCTTCAGTCTCATTCAGCCTTCACCCATATTAAAATAGCAGCTTCAGTCTCATTCAGCCTTCACCCAGATTAAAATAGAGTAGTCATGTGGGGGACATTCAGTCTAATAGATAGTTTCATCTGTGCCTCTGGCCTAGTGTAATGTAATTCATTTAGATTATGTTAGACTCAATGTGCTCCAGTTTGATTATGTGGAAATTCAACCTGAGGTTACAGTCATCATGGTAAGCCTACATATTAGATGGTTTAACTGGTGTCCATGGGGGAAGAGACATTGGCAAGTTTCCTTCTCTCTGGTGTTAATGTAACAAATCATTGAAATCTTCACAAAAAGGTTAAATGTGCATTATGGCACAGGGTATACCACCAAATAAACACTCCTGTTTGAGTCAATAGTTGTGTTGCAGTGAGATCACTATGCCTACTTCCGGACCAGTACGAGATGCTCCAGCATACCCAGGAACAATCTCCAGGAACTCAGAGGCCACTCTATCACATGGTTTACCTTTGAGTCTTACACACATCCTGACACATTCAGTACACACATACTGACACATTCAGTATACACATACTGACACATTCAGTACACACCTACTGACACATTTAGTATACACATACTGACACATTCAGTATACACATACTGACACATTCAGTAAACACAAGGTGTAAACACTCAGTCAAACGGATACAGTGTAGCATACACACACACATACAGATTCCACGTCCTCCCCCTAGACTGTGTAGCGTTGGCGAGGCTGATTCAGAGAGAGATGAGTCTCTGTCTGGATTCCCATTCTCTGAAGGCTGGTGCGTGTGCATGTGTGAGAGGTAAATTAAAATCTCTACGTCTGAGTCTCATTTAAAATTCTCACCTACAACAATGCTTCTGTTTATGTATGACATAAAGACTATATGAGCTTATAGTTAACTCCAATTTACCTGTGTATTTAGTTGTTTCGAAGAGTGTGTTTGGATGTGTGTGTGGTTATGTATCTTGATGTGTGTCTGGTTATGTGTTTGTATATCTGTTTGGTTGTGTGACTGTTCCATTTCCACTTTACTGAATGGACAGCGTGTAATGCTGCTGAAGGTTCATGCCTCAGGGGGTATCTGAAGGCCAGGAAGTGCATCCTATCTCTCACGACCTGGCCCGGCTCTGACTAACACATTCTCAGCAGCACCAATTATAGCTAAGGCAGAGACGAGGTGCTGCCAGGCCATTAACACACCGCAGAGCGAGAAGAGGAAACTAGCTCAGTGCCACCAGGCAATCAAGAGGAACTGGAGTCAGTGTTCTGGGTGGATACACCATGTACTCTATGAGAGAATTGGCAGCTGGGACCAGGGGAGAGAAGATGACATGTGCGTCAGATATGGCAGCGCCACTCATAACACTAAAGTCCCTTTCGTCCTTACCAAATCACGCTTGGCATCTGAGAGGGACTCACTGCCTAGAAATGGCTGGTTCACATGGTGCTGCTTTGTAACCCTGGTCAGAGAGAGCAGACCCAGCCAATTAATTAACTTAGCAGAACCACAGGTTGGCATGCGAGAAAATACATCTAGGAATGTGTGTGGCTGAGGACATCAGGAGGCAGACCGAATCATTGACAAGAGAAACGAGTGAGGAAGGTGAGAATAAGCAAGATAACTTTCTCTAAAATTAATATTCCCTTCGGCACACAGAACAATCCTACCATCCTGGTCCTGTGTGGCTCAGTCGGTAGAGCATGGCGCTTGCAATGCCGAGGGTCATGGGTCCGATTCCCGCTGGGGCCACCCATATGTAAAATTACAGTCATGTACGCATGACACAAAAGTGTCTGCTAAATGGCATATACTTTAATATTTCAAGCTGTAAACTCTAGATAAACCTGTTTCAGTAAGATCTATCCTCCCTCTGAATTAGATTAGAGCCATGTAAGAACAATGTTGATATGGTCGCTCCTCTCCACCTGGCACAGTAGCAGAGTTAAGACAGTTCAAGGTGATAGAAATTGGGTCAGAGCTGCTATGTGCACTGTAGCCTGCTACATCCGGATCTGCCAGTTACTCCAGAGAGTTCCTCATATAAACACAATTGTATATAATCAGCACAAGATACTACTGAGCCACTTAAATTTGAACTTTCAGTTGGACTTTTGGCAATAGAAGAGGAGAGATCGTAGATTTCCAGGATGTACACCAACAGATGATCAGTATCTCTCCCTCATTACAACTCCATGGTAACTCTTCTTCAGGTGATTGTGAAGCTGTGTCACTCTCTCATAATACCTCCTGAAAGGTGAGTCACCCACTGTAGGGCTCTCTTAAGAGTGGATCCCCAGACACACAGACTATGAGTGTATGTCCATTCCAGATGGAGTATGACTAAAGAATATTTCCCCTGTCATTGTCCTTGATAGCAGTGACATGCTGGGGAAAAACTAGGGCAGGGTTTTAGTTAGTCTGGTCACACAGTGATGGAAGATTTATAGAGTGATAGAGAGAGCATGAAGCTACCCTTACGAAAAACCACATGGATTACAGGTGATCACATGGGAAGTGTTCCAAAAACACGTTTCATGTGATCACGTGATCTAATCTGACAAAGTGATAACATGACATGTGATAACATGAAACTCACATGTGATCAAGTAAAGTCTTCCAAAAAGTTTGCACATGTGAAGTGTTTCATGTGAAATCATGTGATTTTCCATGTGAAATCATGTGGTTTTCCATGTGAAATCATGTGGTTTTCCATGTGAAATCATGTGGTTTTCCATGTGAAATCATGTGGTTTTCCATGTGAAATCATGTGGTTTTCCATGTGAAATCATGTGGTTTTCCATGTGAAATCATGTGATTTTCCATGTGAAATCATGTGGTTTTCCATGTGAAATCATGTGGTTTTCCATGTGAAATCATGTGGTTTTCCATGTGAAATCATGTGGTTTTCCATGTGAAATCATGTGGTTTTTCTGTAAGGGTAAGAGATAAACACTACTTTCTTCTGACTGATATCCCCACCAACAGACTTTACTGGTTTTGCACTGCAGTGAAAGAATGGAGGAGCTTTATATAATTGTTAAAGCAAATAAGGTTGTATAATTATGCATGACTTTTACATTTGGCCACTGTGCACACACACACCTAGACACAGTTACACACACACTTGACCGCTTTGTAATATATGGTCCTTCAGCATTTATGACCTTTTTAAAGTCTGTCATGCAATGCACGTGTGTGTACATACATGCACACACATGCACTCACACACACACACACACACACACACACACACAATTACACATGTGCTCACACATAGGTCACACTAAACTCTGCTGCTCCCAGCTGCTCTCTGTTATAACTTGCGCAGTGTGCCTGTTGTTCTGCTGTTGCTATGGCAGCGCTGTTGGTCTCTAGTGACTGGGGCTAAATGAGTGGCAGCAGCACAGGTGCATTGTGGGGGAGTTGAGACTGACTACGAAGGCATCTGTGGAGGAGGCTGTGACAATGGGCCTTGCTCTTGCTTGTGTGTGCATGTGTATATCTCAGGATTGTTTATCGTTCTGTAACTTTGCTGCAGTTTAGTCTAATACCAGTTCAGTATGTCCCCTGCTCTGCTCCTAAATGATGACTCAGCATCAGGATGGTAACTCAGACAGACATGTACAGTGCCTTGCGAAAGTATTCGGCCCCCTTGAACTTTGCAACCTTTTGCCACATTTCAGGCTTCAAACATAAAGATATAAAACTGTATTTTTTTGTGAAGAATCAACAACAAGTGGGACACAATCATGAAGTGGAACGACATTTATTGGATATTTCAAACTTTTTTAACAAATCAAAAACTGAAAAATTGGGCGTGCAAAATTATTCAGCCCCTTTACTTTCAGTGCAGCAAACTCTCTCCAGAAGTTCAGTGAGGATCTCTGAATGATCCAATGTTGACCTAAATGACTAATGATGATAAGTACAATCCACCTGTGTGTAATCAAGTCTCCGTATAAATGCAGCTGCACTGTGATAGTCTCAGAGGTCCGTTAAAAGCGCAGAGAGCATCATGAAGAACAAGGAACACACCAGGCAGGTCCGAGATACTGTTGTGAAGAAGTTTAAAGCCGGATTTGGATACAAAAAGATTTCCCAAGCTTTAAACATCCCAAGGAGCACTGTGCAAGCGATAATATTGAAATGGAAGAAGTATCAGACCACTGCAAATCTACCAAGACCTGGCCGTCCCTCTAAACTTTCAGCTCATGCAAGGAGAAGACTGATCAGAGATGCAGCCAAGAGGCCCATGATCACTCTGGATGAACTGCAGAGGTCTACAGCTGAGGTGGGAGACTCTGTCCATAGGACAACAATCAGTCGTATTTTGCATAAATCTGGCCTTTATGGAAGAGTGGCAAGAAGAAAGCCATTTCTTAAAGATATCCATAAAAAGTGCAGTTTAAAGTTTGCCACAAGCCACCTGGGAGACACACCAAACATGTGGAAGAAGGTGCTCTGGTCAGATGAAACCAAAATTGAACTTTTTGGCAACAATGCAAAACGTTATGTTTGGCGTAAAAGCAACACAGCTCATCACCCTGAACACACCATACCCACTGCCAAACATGGTGGTGGCAGCATCATGGTTTGGGCCTGCTTTTCTTCAGCAGGGACAGGGAAGATGGTTAAAATTGATGGGAAGATGGATGGAGCCAAATACAGGACCATTCTGGAAGAAAACCTGATGGAGTCTGCAAAAGACCTGAGACTGGGACGGAGATTTGTCTTCCAACAAGACAATGATCCAAAACATAAAACAAAATCTACAATGGAATGGTTCAAAAATAAACATATCCAGGTGTTAGAATGGCCAAGTCAAAGTCCAGACCTGAATCCAATCAAGAATCTGTGGAAAGAACTGAAAACTGCTGTTCACAAATGCTCTCCATCCAACCTCACTGAGCTCGAGCTGTTTTGCAAGGATGAATGGGAAAAAATTCAGTCTCTCGATGTGCAAAACTGATAGAGACATACCCCAAGCGACTTACAGCTGTAATCACAGCAAAAGGTGGCGCTACAAAGTATTATCTTAAGGGGGCTGAATAATTTTGCACGCCCGATTTTTCAGTTTTTGATTTGTTAAAAAAGTTTGAAATATCCAATAAATGTCGTTCCACTTCATGATTGTGTCCCACTTGTTGTTGATTCTTCACAAAAAAATACAGTTTTATATCTTTATGTTTGAAGCCTGAAATGTGGCAAAAGGTCGCAAAGTTCAAGGGGGCCGAATACTTTCGCAAGGCACTGTATATGCCAAGAGGAGAGTTGACCCCACAGTGTCAGTAGCTCTGAGTCTATGAACACACAGCTGCCTCACATCAACACCATCATCCCAGACACCCTGGACCCACTCCAATTCGCAAACCACCCCAACAGATCCACAGATGGTGCAATTTTTGCACTACTCCACGCTGCCCTCACTCACCTGGACAAAATGAATACCTATGTAAGGATGCTGTTCATTGACTACAGCTCAGCATTCAACACCATAGTCTCCTCCAAGCTCATCATCAAGCTCAGGACCCTGGGACTGAACACCCCCCTCTGCAACTGGACCCTGGACTTCCCGACAGACCGACCCCAGGTGGTGAATGTAGGCAACAACACAGCCGCCACACTGACCATCAACACGGGGGCCCCTTAGGAGTGTGTGCTTAGTCCCCTCCGGTACTCCCTGTTCATCCACAACTGCGTGGCCGTACAAAAATCCAACACAATCAAATTTGCTGATGACACAACGGTGGTAGGACTGATCACTGACAATGATGAGGCAGCCTATAGGGAGGAGTTCAAGGACCTGGCAGTGTGTTGCCAGGACAACAACCTCTCCCTCAGTGTCAGAAAGACAAAGGAGCTGATTGTGGACTACAGGAAACGGAGGAGTGAGCACGTCGCAATCCACATCGATGGGGCTGTAGTGGAGCGGGTCGAGAGCTTCATCAGTGTCCACATCACCAAGGAATTAGCATGGTCAACACACACCCACACAGGCTGACAAGATTTGGCATGGGCCTTCAGATACTCAAAAAGTTATACAGCTGCACCATTGAGACCATCTTGACTGGCTGCTTCACCACTTGCGATCAAGTGTTCACTTTTCCTAGTCAATCACCAAATATTTCTTCAGAAAAGCCAACGATAAAGGCTTGCGATACTTTTTTCTTCAGCGGTTGGTGGTACAGTAGGTGCACTTGATTCAGAACCCATGCGCACCGGGTAGGCATAGTATTTTCATTTTGAACCATTTCATTTGTCTCAAAAGATAGGCAGAGTTTATCTGGCGGACTGGGAGATCTGTGGCTAAATCGAGTGTGCATACTGCACTGGTCAATCAGATAGCTAAAATCACTGTGCCTACAGCTTCCACGACCCCAGCCACAGCAAAGTTCATGTCTAAGTTTTTATTCAGGACTGTCAATACTGATTTTATTCCACACTATTACAAAAATAAAACGCACTTCTCCCTACTTCAACTTGCACTGCAGCTGCAATGAATGAGTAGCCAAGTGTATTGCTAGCCCTGCGTTTTTATTATTGTAACAGCTCGTTGTGTCTATTCTGATATCTATGAATATTACACTTTTTCTGGTCATAAGAACAGCATGAATTTGTGCATGAGGCAGATGCTGTGCGACTCAAGTTTCGCCATCAGGTGGAAGACTGTCCCCCCTCTCTCTGGTCAGTCTCACCAGGAGGAAAGGAAGGAAAGAGCAGGGACCGTGAGAGGCGGACCCTCTGCTTCTCTCTCCGTCACTCCGCTGGGACTAATGCTGTGGAACTAGCAACTCAGGGCGTTCAAGACAACTGTGAACTCGGGGGAAAAAAACTAGATCCGACTGGGAAAATCGTTTTGAACGGTCCTCCAACTCGTAATTCCATGTCGGAAACTCTGGCATCTTTCTTGAGATCAGATTTTCCGACCTGACGTCATGATTTGACAAAAAAAATTCCCCAAGTTCCCAGTTGTCTAGAAAGCACCATGACCATCTGATACCAGTACCATCAGTCTAGTAAAATAAAAAAGCAAATGATAAAAAAAATGATTCAGCTGTGACTTGCAAGTGGTACACCAACTGATCTATTTTGTTATCAAAGCTCGAGTTATGAAATATGTGGTCTGAAAATAACAATATTGTCAGGCCAGGCATACAGCAAGTATGCCTGGCCTGACAACGGTAATGCCCAGTGTTCACTAGCACGTGGTGCCGCGCAATAAACACCGCTTCCCATTCATTTTCAATGGAAGGAGAGCGGTGAGAAGCGGGGAGGGGAGGGAACTTTTCCCAAATGTATGCAAATCACCAACGGCAACCGCTGGGCAATGACCAATCATATCGAGTGGTTCCCTGACGAATTTGACGCTATGCGACCCAAGACTAGAGACATTCTTCAGCATTGTTTGTAATCTATGTATGCTTGTGTTCCCTCATGTGATTTATGTATTGATTTGAAATTAATTTAAAAAAATAAATAAATAAATAAAATAAAAAAATCTTCAGCGAAGATGGCTGACAAAAATAATAGGATGGAAGCAAATGTAAGTGATTATAACGTCATAACCAATCGTGTAAAAAATGTACAGTTGAGACGAATATGCTAGTTAATTGTAAAGACAAATGATTACGCAAATGTTTTTGTCATAAAGTTAATTTATGAAAATTGCGATTTAGCAAGCTAGCTGACTAGCTAAAATTAGCCAGCTAACGATAGCTGGCTAGCTTTATTGGTGTTGTGACATGAGTATGAAATTGTAATTCTGGTTGTTTAATGTTTTAGGGACTCCTGAAACAACCAGCAAACCAGGCTGTCGTCTTGTGAAACAGTGGGATGTAAAGAATCTAGCTAGCTAAAGCATTAACTGCAAATTGAATGTACAATTTTGTAAGTTTGCCTTGCTGATATGTGCCATGCAATGCAGATAGATGAAGTAACGTAGCTAGCTAACTATTTTCTTGCTTATTGTGCAGTGGAGGATAAAAAATACCTGTATGCCTATGGATGTGTAGCTAGCTATCTAGCCGATCTGTGTATGGACCCTAAAATGTTTGGTATACATATTAGTTCAGAACCTAGCTATGAACCTCAGCTATCATAGCCAGTTGTATCAACTTCAAAACCATCTGAATGATATAAATGAAGCCTATGGATTAAGCAGAAAATAATATAACTTTGTGCCAAAGATGCAAGTCGTATATACATGTAGTTATTACCATATGCAGGAGATCCCCACACTGTAGCCTGTACATTTAATATATTCACTGATCATGTACTCTACCTTGGCAAATTAAGGTACAGTTCAGGTATGAATGTCTTTGAGATAATTTTTTTTGTCATATCCAATACCAGGAGTATCAAATTCCAGTCTTTGAATGATGCTGTGTCTGCATGTATGCATTACAATTATACACTTCAAAAGTGTGTATCAATCTTGGTCCTGGGACAATGGCTACACATTATAACTATGCAATAGACTAGAAACATGATTTAACTAGTTAAAGTCTGATTTGTAATTCATATATACAGAAATATTTTATTTTTTTAAACGGTACACTACACTTCCTATGCATCATGTAAATACTCTAAAACTGGTTCATCTCAATATCTAATTTCCTTCATCTGCATTGATCTGATAAACACAGGATAGGTGTAGTATTTCATCAAATGAGAGGCTTAATTTTAACCAGTAGAGAATGTGAAACGCTTTATTGAAAGAAGTTTGTTTTCCAAGTGTTATAAATACATAATACAAATTATAATTGTAATATTATAAATACAAGTTCAATCTGTAGTTCAGTGCACATCTGTTGTGCATTATAAAAACAGAGGGAGAAAGAGGTAATGAGAGAGGTGTAAAAAACAGAAAGGGAAAGAGGTACAAACATAGCAGCAGAGAAGGCAGCATATGATTAATGAATCACAGTGTTACCCTAATATTTTCTCAGTTCATCTAAATGACATAGTGTCTCTAGTGGTGTCGCCTAACCAGCCTTGGGCTCCCAGTCGGCCTGAAGGTTATCTTAAGAGCGGGTGAGGTGGTGATGAAGGGACTGGGGGTTGGGATCCTCTCTCACATCAAAACATGCCTGCAGACGAGAGACAGATGGAGAAAGAGAGAACATTTTTTAAGCCTTGTGTTTTTTCTTTATTCTAACACTGTCAGTCATCATAATCATCAGGAGGTGAAATGAAAAACTGACCTTGAATTATTAACTCTGGGACTACTGCATATCTATCTGTATTTCAATGTAAAGCATCTCTTTAATAATACTTCCTGTTGACCCGACCAAGTGACCTCTGATCATGCTGTTCCCTCTATGTAGCCAGTTCAGATGCGGGAGTGGTTCACCGACACAGCTGATATACTATAACCTAGAGGATTTAGGGAGAAGGGGTGAGAAGGTTGAAGTGAAGGAGAGAGACCATTGAGAAAATAAGTTAGTTAAAGAGACAGTGTTCAACAGGAATCTGTGTATGGCCTCACCTGGTGTCCACACTTAAGTGGCTGCAGAGTACTTTATACTGAAAAACATGCACAAACACACGAGGACAAACAATATAGCGGAGTTATAGAAATAATGAAGTGTCTTACTATTCTCCATGGTTTGCCCTCTTGCCTATTATTTGAAGGTGGAAGGAGCCACAGTTTTACACCTGAGCCTGTTTACTGCACAACACAATCCATCAATCAGATTGATACATGTGTTTAAGTGTGGGTTATAGGGTGTGTAATTGTTCTCCATTTTTTCAATATGGGTGACTTAAATTGCCTGTTTTGTTGTTGTACAGACATCACACCCTTACCTAAACAACACCCTCACCTGAGAAGTAGAAATCAAAGGGAGAGACACAGGGAATTGAATAACTGCAGTTGGCATAGCTAAGTAAATGTAAGAATACCCTTATTGCAATGTGGATGGCTCTTAAAAGAGGCTTTGGTTGTGCATAGTGTAGTCTATGGTGTTTCCAGGGAACAGCACCCTTTTCGAAGAGGTAGGAGGTGAAGCTCTCCCACATACACATTGCCTCTCTTGCTGCGTTGTTGGACCCCATCCTTAAAACATCCTGCGAGCTGCAGATCCCCTCCTGGTCCTCGTGTCCATCCTCATGAAGTTATGTTCCCCAGGCGCCAAAGAATTGGATGTCGATTAAGGCAGCCCACCGCACCTCTCGGATTCAGAGGGATTGGGTTAAATGAGGAAGACACATTTCAGTTGAAGGCATTCAGTTGTACAACTGACTAGGTAGCCCCCTTTCCCTTTCACACGGCTGAATTCCTCCAGGAGGCAGTCCCAGATGGCCCTGGTCACCCAACCTTGCAGTGCCCTACACAGTAACTGTAGGCAATTGTTTTGAAGGAAATCTTCAGTGACAAGGTATCTGTAGGAATATGGAGGATAATGTCATTATTAGACTTTTACATCACCAGGTCATTGTGGATTACTAAAGTATAATATCCCTTATAACAAATCATGATAACATTGGACTGATAGACGCATGTGCACACACGTGCATGTGTAGCATGTGACAATAGCAGGATCATATCAAGGATAGCATCACAAATACCACTTGAAGCTTGATGATGAGTTGATCATTTGAAACAGCTGTGCAGTGCTAATGTAAAAACAAAAATGTGCACCACTTTGTGTCCCCCGGACCAGGACTGAGAACCACTGCTCTTCATTGTGACCTCTTCATCTGCAGACAGGCTTTCACAGCTCTCTATCTGCGGACAGAAAACCTCACAAGAAACAGACTTAGTTATACTTAAACTAGACCGCACTGAAAATTATGATAATATTACATCCGTCCTCACTTCTAGGGACTGGAACTACACAAAAGTACTTGCCCTATCCAGAATAGCCTACTCTCACTTTGACAGTTGGGGCTGCTATCCTTTCACCCTCCTCCATGGCTGTTAGCTAGCTCCGTACAAATGCATTTGGCAGTGATAAATACATCAAGATTACTAGCTAATATGAAGTTAGGTAGCTGGTGACATTTAATTCACTTAGCTAGCTATCTATACTGTCACGCCTGCTCCCGCTCTGGCTCCCCAGCATTACGCACTCCTGCCACCATCCTTCCCCCCGTCACGCACAACAGCGACTATTGGACTCGGCATTGATTGTTATATGTCCTTGTATTCCCGTGTGCTGACGCTGTTCCTGTCTTGTTCCATGTCTGTTCCGATTCAATATTTGACTCCCCGTACCTGCTTCTCCAGTCCAGCATCAGTCCTTACATATACAGTATGTAAAGTTGGCTAGATAGCTAACTAGCCATGTTAGCAGCTCTTTTAAGTTAACCTGCACTGTAGCTAGTTAGCTAATAATAGATAGTAGTTTTTTACATTTTAGAAATGTATTTACTTACTTGAAAAGCTACTCCCAGCCATGTGGAAGATTGGAAACAAGGTTGTTTGTCACCAGAGTGTTTTAGAGCATATTACTATTTAACTATTTACCTATTTAATAACCAGACCTTTATACAAACTTGCTATGCTGAATTCTTGACGCACAATCCAAAATGCTGCCATATGCTGCCAGCACGCCCACAAGCGAGCCACTCTGGAAGGCCTAAGTGGTACGCAGCAATTTACTGTGTGTGCTAGTGAACACGAGTCGTAACTGCAAGGCACCCGACTGCAAGGCGTGACAGAGGTTGGTGAGTGGGATCCACCTCCCTGTCATCCAGGACCTTTATACCAGGCAGTGTCAGAGGTTGGTGAGTGGGATCCACCTCCCTGTCATCCAGGACCTTTATACCAGGCAGTGTCAGAGGTTGGTGAGTGGGATCCACCTCCCTGTCATCCAGGACCTTTATACCAGGCAGTGTCAGAGGTTGGTGAGTGGGGCCCACCTCCCTGTCATCCAGGACCTTTATACCAGGCAGTGTCAGAGGTTGGTGAGTGGAGCCCACCTCCCTGTCATCCAGGACCTTTATACCAGGCAGTGTCAGAGGTTGGTGAGTGGGGCCCACCTCCCTGTCATCCAGGGCCTTTATACCAGGCAGTGTCAGAGGTTGGTGAGTGGGGCCCACCTCCCTGTCATCCAGGACCTTTATACCAGGCAGTGTCAGAGGAAGGCCAAAAATCAAAGTCAAATACTCCAGCCACCCAAGTCAGACTGTTCTCTCTGCTACCGCACCGCAAGCGGTACCAGTGCACCAAGTTTGGAACCAACAGGACGCTGAACAGCTTCTACCCCCAAGCTATAAAAAGGCTGCTAAATAGCTATGCGAATGGCTACACGGACTACCTGCAGTTACCCTTTTTTTCCGTACTCTCTTGCACTAACTCTATGCACACAGTTGTCACACACAGATACTTACACTGACACCCCAACACACACGTTCACGCTCACCACATATGCTGCTGCTACTGCTCCACATACGATGCTGCTACAGCTGCCTATTATCTGTCCTGTTGCCTAGTCACTTTACCCCTACCGATATGTACATACAGTTGAAGTCGGAAGTTTAAATACATTTAGGTTGGAGTCTTTAAAACTTGATCCTTGTTCAGAGGAGCAAGCCAACAACACAGCTAAAACAATAACTTCAAACTGAAGCTGGAAAGACTGCAAACCTTTTTTCCTTTACCTTTTTTCAATTCACATTTCTTTGTCTATATCCCAAAAAATTATGCCAGCTGATTCATGATTTCGACTGGCTGAGAAACGCTGCCTGCCTCTCTCTCATGTCCCGACCACTACATGGAGATCGAATTTGAATATTGAAACTGTTGCAAATGTCAGACAGACAGTAAGGTTTATACAAAATATCTGCTGTTAAACTAAATGTCAGTCTAAAATAAATGTGAGATAATGTTTAGATGCTTTTTATAGTGGAGATCAAGTTTATAACTTACCTGCCTGGGCTGATGAGACAGTGGATTGCACAGTCAGATGGAACAGATTAAATAGGCATTTTAATGTCATAGATTTAGCGGATTAGACACCAGCTGGAATGAGCTTTTAACCAATCAGCATTCAGGATTAGACCCACTGTCACTACTTCAGCCGAAGTCGGTTCCTCTCCTTGTTCGGTCTACTAGCCATCGCCGATCCACTTTTCATTTTCCATTTGTTTTGTCTTTGTTTCTACACACCTGTTTTTCATTCCCCTAATTATTGTTCATGTATTTAACCCTCTGTTTCCCCCATGGTGTTGTGCGGGATTGTTTTATGCCATGTTTGGTAATGTTGGTGGCTGGTTATTTTGACGGGTGCTGTTTCTTGCCTGTGTGTAAAAGTTGATGTTTGTGTGTTTGGGCAAGTGTATTGTTTTACCTTGCATCATTCATTATTCTAAGTAAAGTTACGTTGCTCCCAATTCTCTGCTCTCCTGCGCCTGACTGCATACACCAGCTACACTCACCATTCTGACACCCACCAGTTGTATTATATACACAAAGACAATGTACCAGCATTGACTTATTAAGCCAAAGCAAAATATGTCAAAATAATAGTTTATTTCTCCCGACAGGATCCGCAGAGAGGATTTGGCCTTCACCTCAGGTTTATGAGAGAACTGCCTTTGTTCATCATTTAGGACATTTCAAGTCTTAAATGGGCGAAAAAAGCATGACTTTTTTGGTTAAAAGAGGTTCAAACGGGATACCTGTCTGGTGATATCAGTCTATTCCAAGCATTAATTTCTCCAATCCAAAAACATCAGGGTATCTGTTTTAGAAAGAGGACATAATTAAGATGTCTTAGCATGAATTCAATCATCAATGGTTGGTTCCTAGATCTGTTAAGATTGTCAAAGGGCAAAGTGCAGTAGTGCACATCCTTCACAGCCATTTTAGGTGTGTTTGTTGTTCTTCAGACGAGTCTGTTCCTCTCAACAGGTCCAGAGCCAGGGGTGGAGCCCCTGACCAAGGTTGAAGAGAGGGTTGCTCTGTCCCCCAGATATGGCCACTTGTGGAACAGGCACTAGTAGGGAAAGGGGGATACTTAGTCAGTTGTCCAACTGAATGTATTCCACTGAAATATGTCTTCCGCATTTAACCCAACCCCTCTGAATCAGAGAGGTGTGGGGGGCTGCCTTAATCAGAGTGGGACTCAAGTCACTTGTCATGGCCATACTCACCTCACAAGGTCTTTCACATGACCACTTGCACAAACCATCCTATGTCCCTTTGTATTTGATATGTGTCTCAGTGAGTAGACAGAAAGCTGTCAGAACACATCTTGAACTTTTAAGCATCACTTATGAAGATGTTCAGCTGCATGGCAAATATCAAATTGTGTTCCTCCTGACAGGATCTGCAGAGAGGATGTGGTCTTCACTACAGGTTTATGAAATAACTGCTCTACCCCGTGTTCACTATTTATGACACATCGGGTCTTAAATGGGCAAAGAAGGTTCTTGTTGTGTTGTCAGCAATACCTACATCACATGAAATTGTATGACTTGACACCACTTGACTGTAAATCATGGGATTGGTTATGCCATACTGCTGAGCAAAATCAAATACTTGACATAGCAACCAGAACTTAGTCAATATCTCATGCATACCTGGGCTTGGCCATACTTGACTAGTAACTGTACTGAATGAATGCACACTGACTTTGACAGGTCAAAAGTAATTCTACTGTGTGGTCAAGCCATAGACATAGACCGTATAAATAAAGGGTCAACCAGCTGAATGCTTGCAACATTATAGCAGTTAATGTGTCGTGCACAGCACAGCTGGGGAAAATCTCTGATAAAAGAATCCAGCAGACAAGCATATCAAGACACCGCGGTAACCATTGACTGAAACATCTGCAGATATGTCCGTAACGATTAACGAAATCAAATATTCACACAGTTCTGAAACTTCTTCTTTGACATTGGGTTGGCGGATCGCATCCAACTTTTAAGGTGCATACACCACCACCTACTGTACAGGAGCGTAAGGCCAGTCTAGGCCTACCTACATTAAATTCTCTTCATGAGTCCTGTTCCTTTAAGAAAGTGAAACAGATCCCTAAACACCACTTCCCCCCACTACATCACCCAAACCTCGTCACACAATCTCTCCCTATCAACGTCATACAGTTCACAGAATATCAAAACACGCTCCATCGTTTCCTCCACCAAACACTCATCATACAGGGCTGTTTCATGTCTCTCTATCATCCACAACATGGCATTGAAACCTGAGTGCCCAAACCGTAGTCTACTCCACACAACTTCCTCTCTCATACATCCCATACTCCCTGCCTCTTCCTTATCTGGCTGGTGCACGCAATAAAATTGCCTCCTCTTACTACTAGCATCCCACTCCCTTTGCCAAAGATAGAGCCCTGACACCTGGATAAAGGACTTGACTTCCCTGTGGCCCAACAGGACCTGAATACCCCTTCTCTTCTCACAGCACTCTTAGCCACCACATCAGCCTTCTCATTACCCTCCACACCCACATGGACGGGAACCTAGCAAAAGCTTACCACCATTCCCGTCCTCTCCAGTCGCATTAACAGCGCCATCATCTCCAAAAACAAGTCTCCCCTATCCGACCTGCTCGTCTTCACATTACTTAACACTGCAGCCCAATCAGAGCAGATCCCCACCGAGTGGTTTCACCTCCTACGCCCATCTCAAATGTATAATCATGGCCATCAACTCGGCCGCATACTGACACATTATCATTTAACCGCTTACATACAAAATCTGGGATATACACATATCCTGCCACCGCCCTCATGAGGTTCAGCACCTTCCTACACTTCATTTCAATATACTCAACATGTCTCTTCCATGTAAGCCTCTCATCTCACCTACCTAAATACTTAAACTCAGACACCCTACATATTAAAAAAGCCAGCTGAGACCCTGTGTCTCTTTTTCAAGGGAGACCTGGCCATGGCAGCAAAAATCAATACATTACAGAATTAAAACATACAATACAACATGATTCAGCCTAAAAAAAAGCATTTACACTCCTCTATCAATATTTTAAATTCATTCAGTGGCACTACGGGATGCATGAGGACATAGTCTCTGATCGGGGTCCCCAGTTCAGGTCCAGGGTCTGGAGAGTGCTCATGGAACGTCTGGGGGTCTCTGTCAGTCTTACTTCAGGTTTTCACCCCGAGAGTAACGGGCAGGTGGAGAGAGTAAATCAGGATGTGGGTAGGTTTCTGCGGTCATATTGCCAGGACCGGCCAGGGGAGTGGGCGACATTCATCCCCTGGGCGGAGATGGCGCAAAACTCATTCCGCCACTCCTCCACTAACCTCTCTCCTTTCCAGTGCGTTCTGGGGTATCAGCCGGTTCTGGCACCGTGGCATCAGAGCCAGATTGAGGCTCCTGCGGTGGACGAATGGTTCAAGCGCTCGGAGGAGACCTGGGACGCCGCCCATGTGCACCAACATCCGTCCGTGAGGCGGCAAAAAGCGACTCACGACTTCCGCCGAAGTCGGTCCCTCTCCTTGTTCGGGCGGCATTTAACCCTCTGTTCCCTCTAACCCCATGTTGTATTTATGAGGGATTGTTATTTGTTTTGTGGATTATTGTCAGGCGTTGCACTTTTGTTTTAGACCGTGTTTTTGGTACTGTTATGTGTTATGTGCTGTCATTTGCTAACCGGTATTAAAGTGCGCCTGTTTATTATACTCCGCTCTCCTGCACTTGACTTCGCCTCCCATATACACGCATTACACAAGCGGCACCATGAAGACCAAGGAGCTCTCCAAACAGGTCAGGGACAATGTTGTGGAGAAGTACAGATCAGGGTTGGGTTATAAAAAAAAATATTTGAAACTTTGAACATCCCATGGAGCACCATTAAATCGATTATTAAAAAATGGAAAGAATATGGCACCACAACAAACCTGCCAAGAGAGGGCCGCCCACCAAAACTCATGGAGCAGGCAAGGAGGGCATTAACTGGAGAGGCAAGAAAGAGACCAAAGATAAGCCTGAAGGAGCTGCAAAGCCCCACAGCAGAGGTTGGAGTATTTGTCCATAGGACCACTTTAAGCCGTACACTCCACAGAGCTGGGCTTTACGGAAGAGTAACCAGAAAAAAGCCATTGTTTAAAGAAAAAAATAAGCAAACACGTTTGATGTTTGCCAAAAGGCATGTGGGAGACTCCCCAAACATATGGAAGAAGGTACTCTGGTCAGATGAGACAAAAATGTAGCTTTTTGGTCATCAATGAAAATGCTATGTCTGGCCCAAACCCAACACCTCTCATCACCCCAAGAATTCCGTCCCCACAGTGAAGCATGGTGGTGGCAGCATCATGCTGTGGGGATGTTTTTCCATCGGCAGGGACTGGTAAACTGGGAAGAATTGAAGGAATGGTGGATGGCGCTAAATACAAGTCAATTCTTGAGGGAAAGCTGTTTCAGTCTTCCAGAGATTTGAGACTGGGACGGAGGTTCACCTTCCAGCAGGACAATGACGCTAAGCATACTGCTAAAGCATCACTCGAGTGGTTTAAGGGGAAACATTGAAATGTCTTGGAATGGCCTAGTCAAAGCTCAGACCTCAATCCAATTGAGAATCTGTGGTATGACTTAAATATTACTGTACACCAACCCATTCAACTTGAAGGAGCTGGAGCAGTTTTGTCTTGAAGAATGGGGAAAAATCCCAGTGGCTAGATGTACCAAGCTTATAGAGACATATCCCAAGATTTGTAGCTGTAATTGCTGCCAAAGGTGGCTCTACAAAGTATTGACGTTGGGGGGATGAATAGTTATGCACGCTCAAGTTTCGTTTTTTTGTCTTATTTCTCGTTTGTTTCACAATAAAAAATGTTTTGCATCTTCAAAGTGGTAGGCATGTTGTGTAAATCAAATGATTACAACCCCCCCAAAAATAATATATTTTAATGCCAGGTTGTAAGGCAACTAAATAGGAAAAATGACAAGGGGGGTAATACTTTCACAAGCCACTGTATGTATTCTAAAATTACATCGAGCTGATTTCTGACGTGCTGTCCCTTCTTTTTACGTAGTGTATTTCTGTATTGTTTTAGTGATTCACCATAGTGAAGGCGTAGACTCAGGTTGGATAGGTTTCTCAATTTCTTTCTTAGGTTTTTGCATTCTTCATCAAACCATTTGTCATTGTTGTTCATTTTCTTAGGTTGTCTGCATGAAATGTTTAGATTTGATAGGGAAGCTGAAAGGTCAAATATACTGTTTAGGCTTTCTACTGCTAAGTTTACACCTTCACTATTACAGTGAAATGTTTTGTCCAGGAAGCTGTGTAAAGGGGAATGAATTTGTTGTTGCCTAATTTTTTTTGGGGGGGTAGGTTTTTACACTACTTTCCTTCCATCTATAGCATTTCTTAATATTGTACAGTTCCTTGGGCTTTGTTGTCTCGTGATTGAGTATTGCTCTGTTCAGGTAGACTGTGATTTTGCTATGATCTGAAAGGGTGTTAGTGGGCTGACTGTGAACCCTCTGAGAGACTCTGGGGTGAGGTCAGTAATATGCAGTACCCACCATAGGAGTCTCCAACAGCCTGCCTCAAAGTAAGCACCAAGTAAATGATGAAGCAGTGCCTGTCCACTAGTTCTCGACTGTCCACTAGTGCTAACTGTCCACTACAACTCCCAAAATCCATTGCTTCATGCAAAACCCAATCCGATTAGTCTGTCTGTTATGCCAATCAAACAGCAGAGGGCTCCAATCGCCTGCAATGCGGTAGTAGTTCATTTGTGATGGGCGGGTTGTACATTGCGTTACGTAGCTGCTTGTTGTAATCGTTCTTATTACAGCCCAGTGTTTGTAATCCGTTGTTATCAACCTGACGCAACTTCGTGTGTTTACTACTCACTCATCTGTTATTTTAGATCAATTATACGAAGTAGTCTGTTTTTTACGCCTGGGGAGTGGGGTTGAAGTCTGGCCTCTAGCTGCGGCTGCGAATGAACTTAATCTTTTCTCAGTATCGTCCTGCATTGAAACATTTTTATTTTATAAATATGACGGTGAGGGGGAACCTGTAAACTAAATAACTGTCAGAAATATCGCCTCCATTTGTAATATGGTAAGGAGCCAAAGCGCTATATTGCCTGCTGCAGTCACTGTTGGGAACCTTGTGTAATGACGATGAGAGAGGGTCATGGTCGAATTGCTCCTGGGGGCTCGAGCTGATCGGCTGTAGGAATCAATCCACCGGTCCTTGCTTGACGGGGATGCAAAGGGTGCGGAAGGGTCCAACATTTCGGAAATGTAGCTCTATCTTGAATGAATCGTCAATCAAGTACAAGGGTGGAGCAAAACCCCCAGACAATCTGCCCTCCCTTGGAATGAGTTTGACACGTGATCTAGAAGGTCCCTATATCACACTTTACATTCGTGTGCCCTTAAAACGGTGTAATTAGGCCTAAGTACAATGTAACAAGTAATTATAATACTCCTAGTTGTTACACTGCATGAATACACATTAATAAGGACAATAATGTAAAGTGTTAACTTTTTTTACTAACATCACCACCACAAAATGGAATGTGTTTATTGAATCTGGCAAAGATTAAACACTTGAGGAAAGTGTCAAGTTTTAAAGGTCAGGAGTGTTATTGTGATACAGAGCATTTGATTAGTGATGAAGGGACCTATATTGTTATCATCTGGTCTTTGTTGTTTTTCTCCTTTGTACTAATGTTTGTATGCTTTGGTTGAACAGTATTATTTAGATGAGACAAGCAAGTGTATGTTGTCTAGTTTGATAAAACACTTAATGTATCTTTGGGGATATGAGCACAGGCTCAGCTGTGTGTGTGTGTGTGTGTGTGTGTGTGTGTGTGTGTGTGTGTGTGTGTGTGTGTGTGTGTGTGTGTGTGTGTATATGTGTGTGTGTGTGTGCGCGCGCGCGCGCGAACGTGTATGAGAAAGTGAAGCTTGAGAACTCAGTCAAAACTAATATCAGAGACAACAAAGCAAAGTATTCTGTTCTGCTTTGACTGAGAGAATGACAGTGATTTAAAGACTAAAGCAACTTTAGCAGAAGTCTCTCAACAAAGCCACGGCTTCATCTGGAACTTCTCTGAGCTCTGGTTAGTCAATGGGCTCTGTCAGGAGATAAGTGGCCTGTCTCTCCACTCTGAGAATGTTAAATGCTCTTGAATCTTTACATTGTAATAGGTCTACTTACCCCCCCCCCAAGTTAAGAGGTTGGTACTAAGTTTCTCAGACGATGAAACCAAAGGATTCCTGACTTCCAGTAGTATGAATAAGCAAGGTTTGTGATGGGAAACTGCAAGCTTTATGAAAGCCATAAAAAGCTGGAGTCGACTGCCAGTCAATGTCAGAAATAATCTAGGCATTTATCTGAAGCGAAGGTTAGACTATTATGTGAAACATAGACATGTGCAGCATGTCTCTATAAAGAGGTTTTGGTTTGTCAGTTCCATGCTATATAGTTGCCAAGATGACTTCCAGGAGATGGAACAGACACGTGTGAGTGGGACACTCCAGATGATGATGTGTAGCCTATTTCATGCATAATAAGGATGTTTGACAGTGCACATTAGAGCTTGTGTTATCTCTCTGGTCTCCCTTAGGGCACCAATGCCTCTGCTCTAGAGAAAGACATTGGTCCGGAGCAGTTCCCAATCAACGAACACTACTTTGGATTGGTCAACGTAAGTGTCATTCACTTGGTCACCTTCTGGATGATCATTATATACACTGGCGTCCTTTTTAGAACAAGCTGTCCACTAGGTCACTACTGAGTTATGTTTCCCATTGGACAGGTGATTAGTGTTGGCACTTTGTATTACAAGCAGGTTGTTTTGTCTGTTTCACTGCTATTTTATTTCAGTTAGCAAAAAAAATCATCTTTGAGGAGCTTCTGTTACCAACTAGTTTGTTTGCCAACCCTTCAGATGGAGAATGTTGATACTCAAAGCAGAGTGTGGCTGCTTTATATTCATTAATCTATCTGGCTCTTATATAATTTTTAGGTCTAAGAACTAGGTTTGCAAAATTCCTGGAACTTTCATTAACTTCCCTGTTTTTCCTGAAATCCCGGTTGGAGGATTCCCGGAATCGGAAGGGAATAAGCAGGAAATCCGGAATCCTCAAACCAGGATTTCTGGAAAACCATGGAATTTGTTGAAAGTTCCTGGAATTGTGCATCCCTAGTAAGAACACAAAGCATCTCTCCTTGTGTAGACACAGTGCTGCTTGCATCTTTCCTCCATGTTTACAATCTTAAGTTTACCGTTCCTCAAACACACTCATAAGAATCTCATCCCTCTCTCTTTCTGGGTGGACCCTCAGTTTGGGAACACTTGTTACTGTAACTCGGTGCTTCAGGCCCTGTACTTCTGCCGGCCCTTCCGGGAGAACGTGCTGGCCTACAAGGCCCAGCAGAAGAAGGAGAACCTGCTCACGTGTCTGGCAGACCTCTTCCACAGCATCGCCACCCAGAAGAAAAAGGTGGGAGTCATCCCGCCCAAGAAGTTCATCTCACGCCTGCGCAAGGAGAATGGTGAGACAGACTACACCAAACCTAAATACAATCACTGTCTGCCCTGGACTGACTGGGAGAGGGGACTATGGTGGTATACCATCATAGCTAACATGTTATATAGCTTAAACCTGCCATATGATTGGTGTTGGTAGTAAGTCAAGACTGCTGAGACCAGTTGCCTTGAATCAAGTTTTCAGCTCAGATAGGCATGTTTTGATCTGAGGGTAGGGATAGGGCTAGAGGGGCAGTAGAAGTGTTTTTGTCAGGTGGTTGTCACTGTCGGGTGAAGGGCAGGTGCATGTTGTGGTGGCGGTAAGGTCATTCAGAGCATGGAACTGGAATAGAGGCAGATTGTTCTCAGTAGTCTGACTCCAGGAAGCACTCTCTATGAATGAACAATGAACATCTCTGTGTGGACTAGGGACTGGTCAGCTGCCTTCTCTCTTTCACATTCTCTCTCTCCACTTTCACTTTTCACACACGTATCTGATTTATGTGTGTCCATGTGCATCAATGTGCCCTGATTCACCTTGAACACGACTGTCGACTGACTGACCACCTCTTCACACAGACCCTCCAAGTGTTGCCCTAACAGCCCCTGTCCTGTGTCTCCCCCTACAGACCTGTTTGATAACTACATGCAGCAGGACGCCCATGAGTTCCTCAACTACCTGCTGAACACAGTGGCAGACATCCTGCTGGAGGAGAAGAAGCTGAACACAGTGGCAGACATCCTGCTGGAGGAGAAGAAGCTGAACACAGTGGCAGACATCATGCTGGAGGAGAAGAAGCTGAACACAGTGGCAAACATCCTGCTGGAGGAGAAGAAGCTGAACACAGTGGCAGACATCCTGCTGGAGGAGAAGAAGCTGAACACAGTGGCAGACATCCTGCTGGAGGAGAAGAAGCTGAACACAGTGGCAGACATCCTGCTGGAGGAGAAGAAGCTGAACACAGTGGCAAACATCCTGCTGGAGGAGAAGAAGCTGAACACAGTGGCAGACATCATGCTGGAGGAGAAGAAGCTGAACACAGTGGCAAACATCCTGCTGGAGGAGAAGAAGCTGAACACAGTGGCAGACATCCTGCTGGAGGAGAAGAAGTTGAACACGTGGCAGACATCCTGCTGGAGGAGAAGAAGCTGAACACGGTGGCAGACATCCTGCTGGAGGAGAAGAAGCTGAACACGGTGGCAAACATCCTGCTGGAGGAGAAGAAGCAGGAGAAGCAGAACGGACGCCTCAAGAACAACGGAACGGCCATCACCACGAAGACCGAGCTCGAGAACAAGACCACGGAGCCCACCTGGGTGCATGCCATCTTCCAGGGCACGTTGACCAATGAGACGCGCTGCCTCAACTGTGAGACGGTGAGTCCATCCGGGCCGTTGTTTCTGTGGTAGTGGGTTTTATGTTCTCTGATAGTGGTCCTAATTCCACCAAGTCATGTGAGACATAAACACGTATGTAAGAATACTTTATTGATTCACTTTCCTTACAGTCCACAAAAATGTGTGTCTTGCTTTTTTACTCAACCCCCAAGACCCTTCCTCAGCAGTGTTGGTAATGCTTTGTCAGTACCCTACCAATCCATCTGTTCCTGTGAGTCCCTGTGAGTGTTTTCTCTGTCCTCACTCCCTGCGTCCCACAGAGGGATTAGCTCTGTCTGTAATGAAGGAGGAGATGAGGAGATTGTGAGCTGAGCTCTGACAGAGATCCTCCACGCTGTGTCACCGGGCTCCCATTATGCCACTCTCAGAGCAGAAGACAGGAGGGAGGAAGGCAGAGATTGGCCCCTAACAGTCGTCTTCATCACGCTACAGGCACTCAGCTTCTCACTGATACATCCTTACAACCCTATCACAACGCATCAAAGAGACCTGCTCTCTCATCTCGTGTACCAGCGTGTGTCTCGGAGCAGGGCAGCATCAATTCATCTCATCTCTCTGTCTGTCTCTCCCTGTCTCTGTGTATGTGGCAGGTCAGCAGCAAATATGAGGACTTTCTGGATCTTTCTGTGGATGTAGAGCAGAATACATCAATAACAGGTCATATTTACAGTGCCTTAGGAAAGTATTCACAACCCGTATTCACAACCCGTTTGTTGTGTTACAAGGTGAGGTTAAAATTGATTTAATTGTCATTTTTTGGAAACGATCTCACAAAATACTCAAATGTCAATGGAAGAAAAATTCAAACATTTGTAAAAATATATATAAAAAATGTAACACTAATACACACTGGGAGGATACAAAATATTAGGAACACCTGATTAGTCCATGACAGAATGACCAGGTTAAAGCAATGATCTCTTATTAATGTCACCTGTTAAATCCACTGCAATCAGTGTAGATGAAGGGGAGGAGACAGGTTAAAGAATAATTTTTAAGCCTTGAGACAATTGAGACGTGGATTGTCCAAGTCCTAAGAATATGTTGTGGGCCCTCACAGCCTCCCGGGTGGCAGGAATGCACGTAGAGTTGGGAGATGCGACTTCAGCTGACCATGACATATTGGGTAAATCTAAAAGGACACATGGTTACACATCCTACTAAAAAGGTACTACTAGAGTGCTGGGAACATGAACTAAATCTGAATACAAGTTTTGGGTGGATCGGCAATGGCATGGCGATAGAGATGTTGTTTGGGAGGGAGTTTAGCCCCTCTCTGGTTATTCCTACTATCCCACCTTGGTGTCTCCCTCAGCCAGTGATAGATCTAGGGTTGCTTGAGAGGGTAAAAGATGTTGAGGAAGGAGTAGATTCAGTTGTAAGTGAACATTTTAGGAACACTGTACTATGCTTTCTTGAATATATTCACAGATGTGTCTAAGGGACATTAAACAGGGAGGACAGCTTTTAGTGTTCCTGACTTTAAGGTGGCAGTGACAAAAAGAGCAACAGATCATTTATCTGTTTACACAATGGAGTTGATGGCCATACTCCTGGCTGCAGAGTGGGTGGAGGAGGTGAGACCAGACAGGGTAGTCATCTGCTCTTGACTCCTGTGCAGCACTGATGAGCTCAAATGATTTTGTATATCATGGTAGACAGGATGTATTGTATGAGGTTTTGCTGTGCTTGTATAGGGTGAGACAGATGGGGTGTATTTGTGGTGCTCTTCTGGGTACCAGCTCATGTGGGAGTAGAGGGGAATGAGGAGGTGGATGTTATTGCCAAGCAGGCTCTTGAACACCCTAATGTTGGAAATGTCAATTAGTAAAGCAGAAGCCATGGGGTTGATGAAAATAGTGGTTAAAAACAAATGGCAAGAGTTGTGGAAAAGGAAGGGATTTTTTTGGTAAACCTTATTTTACCAGGTAATTTAGCTGAGAACACATTCTCATTTACAGCAACGACCTGGGTAATAGTTACAGGGAAGAGGAGGGGGGGATGAATAAGCCAATTGTAAGCTGGGGATGGTTAGGTGACCGTATGAGGGCCAGATTGGGAATTTAGCCAGGACACCAGGGTTATCACCCAGTGCCATGGGATCTTTAGTGACCACATAAAGTCAGGACACCCGTTTAACATCCCATCCGAAAGATGGCACCCTAAACAGGGCAATGTCCCCAATCACTGCCCTGGGGCATTGGGATATTTATTTTTTAGACCAAAGGAAAGGGTGCTTCCTACTGGCCCCCTAACACCACTTCCAGCAGCAGTTGATCTCCCATCCAGGACTAACCCTGCTTAGCTTCAGAAGCAAGCCAGCAGTGGGATGCAGGGTGGTATGCTGCTGGCAAAAGGAAGACACCTGTATACGATTCAGGAAAAGGTGGGGGCAGGGAGGTCATCAGGCTGAGAGAGAAGGGAGGAAAGTGTAGTCACAAGGCTGAGACTGGGACACACAAGGCTCAATAGTACATTGAAAGTGGTGGGGAAACATCCAACTGGGAGGTGTGATCATCATCAGGAGGAGATGGAGACAGTGGAACACGCTCTATTTCAGTGGCAGAAATATGGGAGGTAAAAGAAGCGATTGTTATTCGATTTGAGGAGTAATGGGGTTGAAGAACCAAGATTAAGTGAACTGCTGGGGAAATCTTCAGGGGATGTAGTATTTCATTATCTATTTAGTTTCCTTAGGGACACAAGAATATTGGGTAGGATTTAGACCTTCACTGTCTCTGGTCCACACTCCAGTTCAGTTGTTGGCAATAATCCATCTTAAAGTTGGTTGCCAACTGCGATAAAAATCCACAGAATAATAATAAGAAGAAGAAGACATGGATAGTGTATCTGTCAGAGGGTGAATGGCAAAATATTTGAGTGCCTTTGAACGGGTTATGGTAGTAGGTCCCAGGCGCACCGGTTTGAGTGTGTCTAGAACGGCATTGCCGCTTAGTATTTTACGCTCAACAGTTTCCCGTGTGTATCAAGAATGGTCCACCACCCAAGGGACATCCAGCCAACTTGACACAACTGTGAGAAGCATTGGAGTCGACATGGGCCAGCATCCCTGTGGAACGCTTTCAACACCTGCTAGTCCATGCCCCGACGAATTGAGGCTGTTCTGAGGACAAAAGGGGGTGCAAGTCAATATTAGGAAGGTGTTCCTAATGGTTTGTCCACTCCGTGTATCTTGATTACATAAGTATTCAACCCCCTGTGTGTGTCAATACATGTTAGAATCAACGTTGGCTGTGATTACAGCTGTGAGTCTTTCTGGGTAAGTCTCTAAGAGCTTTGCACACCTGGATTGTATAATATTTGCCCATTATTATTTTCAGAATTCTTCAAGCTCTGTGAAATTGGTTGTGTTGATCATAGCTATACAATCATTTTTCATGTCTTGCCATAGATTTTCAAGCAAATTTCAGTCAAAACTGTAACTCGGCCACTCAGGAACATTCACTGGCTTCTTGGTAAGCAAGTGCAGTCTAGATTTGTGTTTTAGGTTATTGTTCTGCTGAAAGGTGAATTCATCTCCCAGTGAGCAGATTGAACCAGGTTTTCCTCAAGGATTTTGCCTGTGCTTAGCTATTTCAGTTTATTTTTATCCTGAAAAACTCGCCTGTCGGTAACGATTACAAGCATACCCATAACATGATGCAGCCAACACTTTGCTTGAAAATATGGAGAGTGGTCCTCAGTATTGTGTTGTATTTGATTCGCCAAACATAACACTTTGTATTCAGGACAAAAAGTGAATTGCTTTGCCACATTTTTAGCAGTATTACTTAAGTGCCTTGTTGCAAACAGGATGCGTGTTTTGGAATATTTGTATTCTGTACAGGCTTCCTTCTTTTCACGCTGTCATTTATGTTAGTATTATGGAGTAACTACAATCAAATCAAATCAAATGTATTTATATAGCCCTTCGTACATCAGCTGATATCTCAAAGTGCTGTACAGAAACCCAGCCTAAAACCCCAAACAGCAAGCAATGCAGGTGTAGAAGCACAGTGGCCAGGAAAAACTCCCTAGAAAGGCCAAAACCTAGGAAGAAACCTATAGAGGAACCAGGCTATGAGGGGTGGATAGTCCTCTTCTGGCTGTGCCGGGTGGAGATTATAACAGAACATGGCCAAGATGTTCAAATGTTCATAAAGTCATCATGCCAGGTAGTCCTGAGGCATGGTCCTAGGGCTTAGGTCTTCCGAGAGAGAAAGAGAGAATTAGAGAGAGCACACTTAAGTTCACACAGGAAACCGGATAAGACAGGAGAAGTACTCCAGATATAACAAACTGACTCTAGCCCCCCCGACATATAAACTACTACAGCATAAATACTGGAGGCTGAGACAGGAGGGGTCAGGAGACACTGTGGCCCCATCCGATGATACCCCCAGACAGGGCCAAACAGGAAGGATATAACCCCACCCACTTTGCCAAAGCACGGCCCCCATACCACTAGAGGGATTTCTTCAACCACAAACTTACCATCCTGAGACAAGGTCGAGTATAGACCACAAAGATCTCCGCCATGGCACAACCCAAGGGGGGGCGCCAACCCAGACAGGAAGATCACATCAGTGACTCAACCCACTCAAGTGACGCAACCCTCCTAGGGACGGCATGAAAGAGCACCAGTAAGCCAGTGACTCTGACCCTGTAATAGGGTTAGAGGCAGAGAATCCCAGTGGAAAGAGGGAAACCGGCCAGGCAGAGACAGCAAGGGCGGTTCGTTGCTCCAGAGCCTTTCCGTTCACCTTCACTCTCCTGGGCCAGACTACACTCAATCATATGACCCACTGAAGAGATGAGTCTTCAGTAAAGACTTAAAGGTTGAAACCGAGTCTGCGTCTCTCACATGGGTAGGCAGACCATTTCATAAAAATGGAGCTCTATAGGAGAAAGCCCTGCCTCCAGCTGTTTGCTTAGAAATTCTAGGGACAATTAGGAGGCCTGCGTCTTGTGTAGGTATGTACGGCAGGACCAAATCAGAGAGATATAGGTAGGAGCAAGCCCATGCAATGCTTTGTAGGTTAGCAGTAAAACCTTGAAATCAGCCCTTGCCTTAACAGGAAGCCAGTGTAGGGAGGCTAGCACTGGAGTAATATGATCAAATTTTTTGGTTCTAGTCAGGATTCTAGCAGCCGTATTTAGCACTAACTGAAGTTTATTTAGTGCTTTATCCGGGTAGCCGGAAAGTAGAGCATTGCAGTAGTCAAACCTAGAAGTAACAAACAATGTTGTTGACCCATCCTCAGTTTTCTCCTATCACAGCTGTTAAACTCGTTAACTGTTTTAAAGTCACTATTGGCCTCATGGTGAAATCCCTGAGCGGTTTCCGTCCTCTCTGGCAACTGAGTTAGGAAGGACGCCTGTATCGTTGTACTGATTGGATATATTGATACACCATCGAAAGTGTAATAACTTCACCATGCTGAAAGGGATATTCAATTTCTGCTTTTATTTATTTTGACTCATCTACCAATATTTGCCTTTCTTTGTGAGGCATTGGACAACCTCCCTGGTCTTTGTGGTTGAGTCTGTGTTTGAAATTCACTGCTCCATTGATGGACCTTACAATGATCTGAATGTGTGGGGTACAGAGATGAGGTAGTCATTCAAAAATCATGTTAAACACTATTATTGCACAGAGTCCATGCAACTTATTGAGTGACTTGTTAGGCACATTTTTACTCCTGTACTTAGTTAGGCTTTCCATAACAAAGGGGTTGAATACTTATTCACTCAAGACATTTCAGCTTTTCATTTTTTATTAATTTGTAAAAAATGTGAAAAACATAATTTCACTTTGACATTATGGGCTATTGTGTGAAGGCCAGTGACAAAAATCTCTACTTAATCCATTTTAAATTCAGGCTGCAACACAACATACAGTGGGGCAAGTAAAAAAGTATTTAAGTATTTAATACAGTATTATATAAATAAAGTATTTAATCAGCCACCAATTGTGCAAGTTCTCCCACTTAAAAAGATGAGACAGGCCTGTAACTTTCATCATAGGTACACTTCAACTATGACAGACAAAATTTGAATTTTTTTCTTCCAGAAAATCACATTGTAGGATTTTTAATTAATTTATTTGCAAATTATGGTGGAAAATAAGTATTTGGTCACCTACAAACAAGCAAGATTTCTGGCTTTCACAGACCTGTAACTTCTTCTTTAAGAGGCTCCTCTGTCCTCCACTCGTTACCTGTATTAATGGCACCTGTCTGAATTGTTATCAGTATAAAAGACACCTGTCCACAACCTCAAACAGTCACACTCCAAAGTCCACTATGGCCAAGACCAAAGAGCTGTCAAAGGACACCAGAAACAAAATTGTAGACCTGCACCAGGCTGGGAAGACTGAATCTGCGATAGGTAAGCAGCTTGGTTAAAAGAAATCAACTGTGGGAGCAATTATTAGAAAACAAAACATCACTGCTCTAGAGGAGATCTGCATGGAGGAATGGGCCCAAATACCAGCAACAGTGTGTGAAAACCTTGTGAAGACTTACAGAAAACGTTTGACCTCTGTCGTTGCCAACAAAGGGTATATAACAAAGTATTGAGATAAACTTTTGTTATTGACCAAATACCTATTTTCCACCATAATTTGCAAATAAATTCATTAAAAATCCTACAATGTGATTTTCTGGATTTTTTTACCTCATTTTCTCTGTCATAGTTGAAGTGTACCTATGAGGAAAATTACAGGCCTCTCATCTTTTTAAGTGGGAGAACTTGCACAATTGGTGGCTGACTGAATACTGTTTTGCCCCACTGTATGTGGAAAAAGTCAAGTGGTGTGAACACTTTCTGAAGGCACTGTACCTGTTACCTTTCTCAACTAGAACTATTGTACACTTGCCAACCCTGCTGTAGATAGAGCATCCTCTACTCTGTGTATCAGCCTGACTGACGCAGTCCCCTCTGTGTGTGTGGTGTTCCCTAGGGACTTCAGTAACACAGAGACCTTGTGCAGTGAATACAAATACTACTGTGAGACATGCTGCAGCAAGCAGGAGGCCCAGAAAAGGTCTGTACACACTGTTTAGCTGTGTGTCTGTCGGTCTGTGTGTGTCAGTCTGTGTATAACTCCTCTGTGTGTCCTTATAGGATGTGTGTGAAGAAGCTGCCTATGATCCTGGCCCTGCACCTGAAGCGATTTAAGAACATGGAGCAGCTGCACCGATACACCAAACTGTCCTATCGTGTTGTCTTCCCTCTGGAGCTCCGCCTCTTCAACACCTCTGGAGACTCTGTCAACCTCGACTGCATGTACGACCTGGTCGCTGTGGTTGTCCACTGTGGCAGGTAGGACACACACACACACACACACACGACATTGTATCCAAACTGAAATGTACTGTACCTATAGACACCATATTATTCTCATATCAGTCCTTCCCCTTCTTTCTTCCTCAGTGGACCCTACATCATAGTGAAGAGTCATGGCTTCTGGCTGTTGTTTGATGATGACATCGTGGAGGTGTGTGTCTCAGTTAGGGTTGTTATGGTGACTGTATTACCGCCACACCGGCAGTCATGAAGGCAGTCAAATTCCATGTGACCGTTTAGTCACGGTAATTAGGCTTCTCCAAGCTCTGATGCTGCTGCTGATGGTCATTAGTAGCCTACCAAACTTGCTAACTGCCTGGTACTCAGCACTTTATTGTCCCTCTAATCACTCTGACATCAATGTAAATGTAGTTGAAAATCTAATCAAACACTTCATGAGAGCCCATGAGTTCATGTTGCTCAACATTTCTATAGGCTATGCAATTGCGTGAGAAAACGAGAGCGATGGCCTCTATTAAAAAGAGGAGGACCCCATCAGCTTTCTATAGGATAGGCCTACTATATTTATTATTTAAAAAAAAAATATTAAGCACATTGCTTATCTTTACAGCAGGAGTCTAGCCTACTTGGCTGGCATGAAAATTAACCACGGGAAAAGCGTCCTCCATTCGCTTTTTAAGTGCATAGACAACATTTATTTTTTTCCTTCCCCTAAATCAAAACAAATTTCACACATATTATTTAGTATATGTGAAGACAAAATTAAATTAAGAATAGTCTGATGAATGACAATATTAGCCTATCACTTGTGAATGATGTCCACAAGAAACAATGCCTTTTTTTGTGTGACTTTTTCGTATCATTGTCGCACACCTCATGTAGACTAACCCATAGGCCTATATGTTTTGATATGGTTGGTATCACAACTAAAGTGGCCAAATAACTTATTAAAATTAAGCACATTAATCCTGTTTACAACGGGTGTAGAGCCTAACTGGCATACAAAAGCAGCGTTTCAAGTTTGGGGAAGATAATTTTCACCATAAAAATGCACATTTATAATAAAAGCATTACATGCATAATCACATTTGTGGTCAATTTTGAAAATGGTGTTTTCCCTCTCATGGAAGGTTTGCACTTATAGCCTACTGCCATGTGCGCATTGCTGCGCTTATAATGTGAAGAAATAGCCTAATAGAGTATCAACATTTTAAGCTAAACGTTTACATCTGTTACGTCAGCCTCATTGCATAAAAACTTTTTTTATGCTAGTGGGTATATTCATTTGGGATCTATTGCATCACACAACTGTCCCAGACTATGTTTGGATTATTTATTTCTCGCACAGAATAAAATAGTTCTACTTTTGTACTATGGAGGATAGTAGATTGACAGAGGCTAGTGCTTTTGCTGTTCGTTAGGCCAACTCATCTTGTTGGCTGACGAAAAGTAAATGAGGACAGATCTTCCAATATCTTCAATATGAATTGGAAAAGTATACGCGCAGTTGCGTCCCTGATGTGTCTGTCTTCACTTGTAGCCTGTGAGAAAGACCCGATCACGTGATGGAGAGCCATGTGAGTGAGAGGTGCTTCGGAGCACGCAGCACTCCGGGAGATGGGAATTATAATTATTATATTTAGCCCAAGGGTGCAATGGCCACTGGCTGCAAAAGGCATGGATTGTTTTAGGGGGCATTACTGCCACACAAAGAGGATGCCGCCAGGAAATCTTAGGCATTATCAAGTGCTTGTCAAGTGCTTGTATATGAGAGACTGATGAAGTGTGTACAGCCTGCGCAAAAAAACAAAGCGGAGCTCATGCCAGAGCTCATGCCTTTTTCAAATCATCAAAAGAGTCGCATCATGCAGCTTTACAAATGTATTAAAAATCCAAACATATAGCCCAACGTTTGTAGAACAACTAATGTTCCATTAATAACTCTAAATTAAGAACAAATCATTTCTTTGTTTTCCGCTCAACACAGAATAGCCACATGTGCTCACTCCCTCAAATCATTTGGAGAAAATATTCTTTCTATTTTATTCAGCTTGGTTCATTTGTATTCGTCATACTATAAAATAATGCCACGAAGTTCTAAGCAAATCTTGTCTGCAAAATGAACTAGTGTAGCCCACAGCCATACGGCATAGCCAGATCAGGACCTAACATAAGGACAATGTATGCTATTATATTATTCTGAAATAAAATACATTTTCTTCATATCAAGTTTCTTTAGACCTATCTAAAATAAATAATGATTTATTGTGAAGGTGTAGGCTATATTACATGGATGTATTAGACTTTTAAAATGTAGATGTTCCAAAGGTCTGCATCAGTGGCTTGTAGGCTGTGTGGAAGCCAGGAGATGCTAAATGTGTTTATGTTAATTAACTGTCAATTACCGATGTTTGTTGGCCATCAGACCTGTTTATATAGCTCAAACAGAATGTTTCATCATTTGTTGTCTCACTCTCTGGTTTACTCAGAAAATCGATGCCCAGGCCATCAAAGAGTTCTATGGGTTGACGTCAGACATCTCCAAGAACTCAGAGTCTGGATAGATCCTCTTCTATCAGTCCAGGGAGTAACTGGAATAAACACCCAGCCAGAGAGAGAGAATGATTGGAACTCTGACCCTGACCCCTCTCTGAGTCATGTGCCAACGCCATTCCCTGTCTCACTGCCTTCCCTGGTCTGCCTGGACTTCATTTCCCATAACCCCATGCTCTCCCTCCCTGCATTCAGCATGCTGGGAAGACTGTATAAACTGCCTTTTGTCCTTCAGCATCTGGACAGCACTTTAGAACAACAACAACAAAAAACAAACAGTCACAACAACAAGGAGCAGGAAACATAAAGAAGCTACAACGGGCTGGTGTGTGATGCCCGTTTGTCTCCGCATGGGGCCAGGTCTGGAGGTCTGAAGACCCACCATGGGTCACTCTTCCTGGGTCTGCCTGGCATACAGAGCTGGCTAGACTGGTACAGGTACAGACTGCTATGGGAAAGAAGATTGTAATATTTGTATATCTGTATAGTATGTCTATTTTCACGCAATGTCATAAGTTCATAAATACTTTTAGTAGGGTTATCCCGTGACCTTATATTTACAATGTCCAGCCCATAGATGTATTCTACCTGGGGAATGGCTAGAGCTGGGATGGAATGGAAGTTTTAGGGAGAGATATAAACTAGTTGAAAGAGGGTCTATGCATCTAGTGTCGCTGAACTGCATGTTTCGGTGTTCACTGTTTGAGCTGGTGTAGATTCAACTTGAGTTGTGACCAATCCAAACCTATTCATTGCAATGCTGAGATATGGTAGTTCTACAGAAGACCAGGATGCATGTAGCTCTCTGTCTGCTGCTCCCGTCCCCTAACATCGAGACTGGCCCAGGCCCTAATGCTCCTCTCCCAAGTTATAACCATGTTGTGATCCAGCCCCCACTCTAGAACATAGTCACTCACTGACACAAACTACATCTCTACTAGTCTCTAGACTAGTTTGGTTTCTGTCTAATCCCTGTTTTGTAAAACACTATTTATTGCTCTTATTTATGTCTAATGTTATAATGTTGACTGTGCTGGTAGGTGGAGGAGATTGTGCCTCAGGGCTTGACCCATCCAGACTCAATCTTGTCTTGTTTTGTATGTAACATCTCCCCCTCACTGAGTCTGGTAGGTCAGTGTTTCCCAACTCCGGTCCTCGAGTACCACCCAATGGTACACATTTTTGTTGTATCCCTGGACAAATATTCCTGATTGAACTCATTGAGGCCTTGATGATTAGTTGACAAGTTGAATCAGGTGTGCTTGTCCGGGGCTACAATTAAAATATGTACTGTTGGGGGTACTGGAGGACCGGAGTTGGGAAACACTGGTGTAGGTAATATACATACAGCGCTCTATGGGGTTGACAACGTCTTTAGTAGCTTTACTTTGAAGTATGTGGATAGCTGGACCCTGTCGAAAGAACCACATAATCCACAGTTGTCAGGTATCATGAAAAGGAGTGTTTCTCACAGTGAGATTGGTGCAATAGGAGGTCAAGTGAGCTGATAAGATGCCGACTTCCCTTTGAAGAAAATATATATGTTGATATTAAATGTTAGTATGCTTTGCTACCAGCTAGTCTCCTCCCAGTCGGTAGTGTGTATCTGTGTGAGATGATCAAAGGAAGTGGAACTATTTTGCTAGGTGCGTTATGGGGCAGCGGTCAACATAATGTTGGTATGATGACAAAACGTACCTGTTTATTCTTCTTCCTATGTTGAAATATTGGTGTCTTTACATGTGTTCTTGTAACACCTTGTTATTTTGCATAGTTGCCCCCCCCCCCCCCCCCCCCCCCCCCCCCATTGTTAGGTACTTGACTTGGAACCAATGTTCTTTACTCAGAAGCTGTGCCTGGCAGACACTGACAAGTTGTGTTTAGTGTTAAGGTGACCAGTGGATCATAGAGACAGCTGGTTTACCATCCCGTACGGTTAGGACCATGTACTGTAGACTATAACCATATCAAAGGTCCATATAGAGGTATATGAAGAAGCAATGCTGCTCACTGTCCTGTGGCACTCGAATTCACTGTGATACTGGAAGTATACCGACTCAAATGCATCTCGCTAAGTGTGAAATAGAGATGATTTGGGTTAGGAGATAGGCAGTTATGTGTGTGTTTCTGTGCCCTCTCCTTATTATGTGAGTCAGCATTTTATGTCATGTGTGAGAGAGTGCATAACTGCCTATCTCCTTCTGTTAGTATAACTGGTGAAGTCGATGATTAGTAATATGTGCCAAACTGGAGTCTCTAATGACTTGCAAAACTGGAAAAGAACTGTAACAGAACACTATTTTCTCTGCTAAGATACAAGTGTATATATGCTGGTCATTTATGAACATTTGAACATCTTGACCATGTTTTGTTATAATCTCCACCCGGCACAGCCAGAAGAGGACTGGCCACCCCACATAGCCTGGTTCCTCTCTAGGTTTCTTCCTAGGTTTTGGCCTTTCTAGGGAGTTTTTCCTAGTCACCGTGCTTCTACACCTGCATTGCTTGCTGTTTGGGGTTTTAGGCTGGGTTTCTGTACAGCACTTTGAGATATCAGCTGATGTACGAAGGGCTAAATAAATACATTTGATTTGATTTGATATATACATTATGTATAAAAGACTGATAAAATATATAGGAAATATATTTTTTTAAACCTAGGAGCTAAAGCACTAAGAGAGAGTAGTTACTTAAAAACAAACCCTGTTTAGAAATATGATGCTGCTTTACAATAAACCAATCAGTCAGTCAATCACATAACCAACTAATCACACAATAGTAACACAATCGATGAGACACAATCGATGAGTCACAGTCAGTCACATTGAGGTTTTGTTCATTACAGGCTTAACAGAACCATGGTAGATGAAGAGGACACTAGCCAGTACTGTTTGAAGAATTTGAAATGGGTAATGATGAGAAGAGAAATGTGTGTGCTAATCTTCAAATGATTGTTCTGCACACACCGTTATACTAACTTTAAACAGGCAGCCCAATTCTGATCATTTTTCCACAAATTGGTCTTTTGACCAATCAAATCAGCTCTTGCTCAGACCAATTATTGAAAAGAAAATCAGAATTGGGCTACCTGTCTAAACGCATCTCTCTCAAGAGCTCTGTCAATGCACTCAATGTGGTCTTATCAATCTATAATAAGACTCCGGTTGGACTCTGGTGTAGTGCCTAGAGATGGAGACGTACTGTTATAGCTTAGTTTGATAAGAGTAGATGATAAAGGGAGATCCAGGCACTAGATAACTCGCAATTCTAATGAATTGTTTGTAAACTGAAAGTGCACATTACTGGTGATATTCTTCAATAAGAACCACAGTATGAGTACTTCTTGGATTTCCCTTTCCTCTGTTCAATAAAAAGACTATTAACTGAGGGACTGGGCTTTTCAAAGATTTTGTTAGTCATGTTCTTTGTATTTGTATTTTCAAAGAGTTGTCAACCCCCTCACCAGCTACTCATTCTCCCTTTGTCCTCTTCTCCTCCTTTTACCCTCTTCTTCTCCATAATCCACTTCTCCTCCTTTTACCCTCTTCTCCTCCTTTTACCCTCTTCTCCTCCTTTTACCCTCTTCTCCTCCTTTTACCCTCTTCTCCTCCATAATCCACTTCTCCTCCTTTTACCCTCTTCTCCTCCTTTTACCCTCTTCTCCTCCTTTTACCCTCTTCTCCATAATCCTCTTCTCCTCCTTTTACCCTCTTCTCCTCCTTTTACCCTCTTCTCCTCCATAATCCACTTCTCCTCCTTTTACCCACTTCTCCTCCTTTTACCACCTTACCACCACTGGCTGGAGCGATTAAAAATGATGGTGCTGATGTTGCTTCCAGAGGCAGTTTGGAACTCGGTAGTGAGAGTTACAACCAAGGACAGACAATTTTTACGTGCCTCAGCACTTACAGTTGACCGGGGCCACACTAGCAGGGTGGAAATTTCACTTATTGGAAAGGTGGCATCCTATGATTGTGCCACGTTGAAAGTCACTGAGCTTTTCAGTAAGGCCATTCTACTGCCAATGTTTGTCTGTGGAGATTGCATGGCTGTGTGCTCGATTTTATACACCTGTCAGTAACAGGTGTGGCTGAAATACCCGAATCCACTCATTTGAAGGAGAGTACACATACTTTTGGATATATAGTGTCTCTCTTTACTCATCCTCACCCACTCCTCTCTGTTCTCCCCTTCTCTACCCTCTCTCCCTCCTGTTACTGAATCTTCCCTCTCTCTCTCTATCCTCGCTCCCTCCCTGCAGATCAAGTGAATGCACTCTGACAGCCGACTGTGTATTCTAGTTGCTAGCACACTGCGCCAAACAATGCAGTACAGAGGGCTAGTAGGCAAGCCAGGCTCCTTTAGCTCGACACATAATAATAATAAGAATAAGAATAATAAGAAGAAGAATTTGTCCTATTTCATGTGTGAATTGGAAATGTGTTTTTTGCTTATTCCAACTCTCTCTGAGACGCCCTCGGAGAGTGGAGTCACTGCCAGGGTCTGCTATTATCAACGGCGACCCTGGAGCAATTCGAGTTATGTGCCCCTCAAGGGCCACAGACAACAATGTGGGTGGGTACAATATGTGTGTGTAGTTATGTGGAATGACTGTGTAAACGTGTATGTCCGTCTGCCCATCCTTCCGTCCGTTTGTCTCTGTGGGCATTAGAGCATTACTAGTTATCTGGAATCAGTGAAAACAGCCAGAACAGGGTGCCTATCCAGGCTAGATCTGATCTGAGATCATAGTTAGTGATGTCAGAGGTTCTGCCTCATCATGATTACAGCCCTGAGTGTCTCTGCATCTGCAGCATTATTGTAATTGCACATAATTATAATAATTATCTGCATAATTAGCTTTGTAGCAGCAGAATGATGCTAATGATGAATGTCAAAAGGGCAAGAAACATGTCACTAATTAAATAATTCCATTAAATAACTGATTAAATAATTACATAAATCCCTATAATAATTACATAAATCCCTGCTATCTGGTAAGTGATACATTTTTCCCCTCATCAATCTACACACAGTACAGTACAGTACACATAATGACAAAGTGAAAACTATTTCTTTTAAACATTTTTGCAAATGTATTAAAAATAAAAAAACAGATTATTTACATAACTATTCAGACTCTTTGCTATGAGACTTGTGCATCCTGTTTCCATTGATCATCCTTGAGATGTTTCTACAACTTGATTGGAGTCCACCTGTGGTAAATTAATTTGATTGGACATGATTTGGAAAGGCACACACCTGTCTATATACAGTGGGGCAAAAAAGTATTTAGTCAGCCACCAATTGTGCAAGTTCTCCCACTTAAAAAGATGAGAGAGGCCTGTAATTTGCATCATAGGTACACGTCAACTATGACAGACAAAATGAGAAAATAAAATCTAGAAAATCACATTGTAGGATTTTTAATGAATTTATTTGCAAATTATGGTGGAAAATAAGTACTTGGTCACCTACAAACAAGCAAGATTTCTGGCTCTCACAGACCTGTAACTTCTTCTTTAAGAGGCTCCTCTGTCCTCCACTCGTTACCTGTATTAATGGCACCTGTTTGAAATTGTTATCAGTATAAAAGACACCTGTCCACAACCTCAAACAGTCACACTCCAAACTCCACTATGGCCAAGACCAAAGAGCTGTCAAAGGACACCAGAAACAAAATTGTAGACCTGCACCAGGCTGGGAGGACTGAATCTGCAATAGGTAAGCAGCTTGGTTTGAAGAAATCAACTGTGGGAGCAATTATTAGGAAATGGAAGACATACAAGACCACTGATAATCTCCCTCGATCTGGGGCTCCACGCAAGATCTCACCCCGTGGGGTCAAAATGATCACAAGAACGGTGAGCAAAATTCCCAGAACCACACGGGGGGACCTAGTGAATGACCTGCAGAGAGCTGGGACCAAAGTAACAAAGCCTACCATCAGTAACACACTACGCCGCCAGGGACTCAAATCCTGCAGTGCCAGACGTGTCCCCCTGCTTAAGCCAGTACATGTCCAGGCCCGTCTGAAGTTTGGATGATCCAGAAGCAGATTGGGAGAATGTCATATGGTCAGATGAAACCAAAATATAACATTTTGGTAAAAACTCTGCATCCTTTGTTTGGAGGACAAAGAATTCTGAGTTGCATCCAAAGAACACCATATCTACTGTGAAGCATGGGGGTGGAAACATCATGCTTTGGGGCTGTTTTTCTGCAAAGGGACCAGGACGACTGATCCGTGTAAAGGAAAGAATGAATGGGGTCATGTATCGTGAGATTTTGAGTGACAACCTCCTTCCATCAGCAAGGGCATTGAAGATGAAACGTGGCTGGGTCTTTCAGCATGACAATGATCCCAAACACACCGCCCGGGCAACGTAGGAGTGGCTTCGTAAGAAGCATTTCAAGGTCCTGGAGTGGCCTAGCCAGTCTCCAGATCTCAACCCCATAGAAAATCTTTGGAGGGAGTTGAAAGTCCGTGTTGCCCAGCAACAGCCTCAAATCATCACTGCTCCTAGAGGAGATCTGCATGGAGGAATGGGACAAAATACCAGCAACAGTGTGTGAAAACCTTGTGAAGACTTACAGAAAACGTTTGACCTCTGTCATTGCCAACAAAGGGTATATAACAAAGTATTGAGATAAACTTTTGTTATTGACCAAATATTTATTTTCCACCATAATTTGCAAATAAATTCATTAAAAATCATACAATGTGATTTTCTGGATTTTTTTTCTCATTTTGTCTGTCATAGTTGAAGTGTACCTATGATGAAAATTACAGGCCTCTCTCATCTCTTTAAGTGGGAGAACTTGCACAATTGGTGGCTGACTAAATACTTTTTTGCCCCACTGTAAGATAAATTGACAGTGCATGTCAGAGCAAAAACCAAAGCCACGAGGTCGAAGGAATTGTCCGTAGAGCTCCGAGACAGGATTGTGTCAAGGCACAGATCTGGGGAAGAGAGGCTAATCCTTTCTGCAGCATTGAAGGTCCGCAAGAACACCATGGGCTTCATCATTCTAAAATGGAAGAAGTTTGGAACCACCAAGACTCTTCCTAGAGCTGGACGCCTGGCCAAACTGAGCGATCGGGGTAGAAGGTCCTTGGTCAGAGAGGTATAGCTGTGCAGCAATGCTCCTCATCCAACCTGACAGAGCTTGAGAGGAACTGCAGAGAAGAATGGGAGAAATACAGGTATGGAAATCTTGTAGCGTCATACGCAAGAAATCTCGAGGCTGTAATTGCTGCCAAAGGGGCAGGTAGCCTAGTGGTTAGAGCGTTGGGCCAGTAACCGAAAGGTTGCTGGATCGAATACCTGAGCTGACAAGGTAAAAAATCTGTCGTTCTGCCCCTGAGCAAGGCAGTTAACCAACATCTACTGTTCCCCAGGCGCCGAAGACGTGGATGTTGATTAAGGCAGCCCCCTGCACCTCTCTGATTCAGAGGGGTTGGGTTAAATGCCGAAGACACATTTCAGTTGAAGCCATTCAGTTGTACAACTGACTAAGTATCCCCCTTTCCCTTCAACAAAGTACTGAGTAAAGGGTCTGAATACTTATGTAAATGTTATTTTTTTTAAATATGAAAAACATTTCTAAAAACTGTATTTGATTTGTCATTATGGGGTATTTTGTAGAGATTGATGAGGGGGAACATTTTTAAAATAAGGCAGTAATGCAACAAAATGTGGAAAAAGTCAAGGGGTCTGAATACTTTCCGAATGCATTGTATGGACAATCAGAGCAAAACTACCCAAAATGAACACCATAGGAAGGCTAGCAGATGATGCTGCTGTTTCATCCTGTTTCATTGGAAAGCATCACACTGACACTGGACCTTTCTCACAAATAGGCAGTAGGTAGCCTAGTGGTTAAGAGCGTTGAGCCGGCCTCCCGGGTGGCGCAGTGGTTAAGTGCGCTGTACTGCAGCGCCAGCTGTGCCATCAGAGTCCCTGGGTTCGCGCCCAGGCTCTGTCGTAACCGGCCGCGACCGGGAGGTCCGTGGGGCGACGCACAATTGGCCTAGCGTCGTCCGGGTTAGGGAGGGATTGGTCGGTAGGGATCTCCTTGTCTCATCGCGCACCAGCGACTCCTGTGGCGGGCCGGGCGCAGTGCGCGCTAGCCAAGGTTGCCAGGTGCACGGTGTAGCCTCCGACACATTGGTGCGGCTGGCTTCCGGGTTGGATGCCCGCTGTGTTAAGAAGCAGTACGGCTGGTTGGGTTGTGTATCGGAGGACGCATGACATTCAGCCTTCGTCTCTCCCGAGCCCGTACGGGAGTTGTAGCAATGAGACAAGATAGTAGCTACTACAACAATTGGATACCACAAAATTGGGGAGAAAAAGGGGTAAAACAAAAAATAAAAAAAAGAGCGTTGAGCCAGTAACCGAAAGGATTACTAAGATTGAATCATACTACACCGGCTCTGACGCTCATCGGATGCGGCAGGCCTTGCAAACCATTACAGACTACAAAGGGAAGCACAGCTGAGAGCTGCCCAGTGACACAAGCCTACCAGACGAGCTAAACTACTTCAATGCTCGCTTCGAGGCAAATAACACTGAAACATGCATGAGAGCACCAGCTGTTCCGGGAAGACACTCTCCGCAGCTGATGTGAGTAAGACCTTTAAACAGGTCCACATTCACAAGGCCGCAGGGCCAGACGGATTACCAGGATGTGTACTTCGAGCATGCGCTGATCAACTGTCTTCACTGACATTTTGAACCTCTCCCTGTCCGAGTCTGTGATACCAACATGTTTTTAGTCCAAGAACACTAAGTTAACCTGCCTAAATGACTACCGACCCGTAGCACTCACGTCTGTAGCCATGAAGTGCTTCAAAAGGGTGGTCATGGCTCACATCAACACCATCATCCCAGAAACCCTAGACCCACTCCAATTTGCATACCGCCCCAACAGATCCACAGATGATGCAAACTCTATTGCACTCCACACGGCCCTTTCCAACCTGGACAAAAGGAACACCTATGTGAGAATGCTATTCATTGACTACAGCTCAGCATTCAACACCATAGTGCCCTCAAAGCTCATCAATAAGCTAAGGACCCTGGGACTAAACACCTCCCTCTGCAACTGGATCCTGGACTTCCTGACGGGCCGACCCCAGCTGTTAAGGATAGTTAACAACACATCCGCCACGCTGATCCTCAACACAGGGGCCCCTCGGGTGCGTGCTCAGTCCCCTCCTGTACTCCCTGTTCACTCATGACTGCACGGCCAGGCATGACTCCAACACCATCATTAAATTTGCCGCTGACACAACAGTGGTAGGCCTGATCAACGACGAGACGGCCAATAGGGAGGAGGTCAGAGACCTGGCCGTGTGTTGCCAGGACAACAACCTCTCCCTCAACATGATCAAGACAAAGGAGATGATTGTGTACTACAGGAAAAAGAGGACTGAGCACGCCCCCATTCTCATCGATAGAGCTGCAGTGGAGCAGGTTGAGAGCTTCACGTTGAGAGCTTCACGTTCACAAACTAACATGGTCCAAGCACACCATGACATTCATGAAGAGGGCATGACAAACCCTATTCCCCCTCAGGAGACTGAAGAGATTTGGCATGGGTCCTCAGATCCTCAAAAGGTTCTACAGCTGCACCATCGAGAGCACTGGTTGCATCACTGCCTGGTATGGCAACTGCTCGGCCTCCGACCGCAAGGAACTACAGAGGGTAATGCGAATGGCCCAGTACATCACTGGGGGCCAAGCTTCCTGCCATCCAGGACCTCTACACCAGGCGGTGTCAGAGGAAGGCCCTAAAAACGGCAAGAAGTACCGCAGCACCAAGTCTAGGTCCAAGAGGCTTCTATACAGCTTCTGCCATCAAACCATAAGACTCCTGAACATCTAGTCAAATGGCTACCCAGACTATTTGCATTGCCCCCCCCCCCCCTTTACACCACTGCTACTCTCTTTTGTCATCTATGCATAGTCACTTTAATAACTCTACCTACATGTACATGCTACCTCAAGTAACCGGTGCCCCGGCACATTGACTCTGTATCAGTACCCCCCTGTATATAGTCTCGCTATTGTTATTTTACTGCTGCTCTTTAATTACTTGTTACTTTTATCTCGTATCCTCTCTGAACCACCCATCCCAGATCCGGTATGATTGTCATCAGCAACGCTGAATAGCATAGCGCCACAGTCAAATAATATTACTAGAAAATATTCATATTCATGAAATCACAAGTGCAATATTGCAAAACACAGCTTAGTCGTTTGTTAATCCACCTGTCATCTCAGATTTTTTTATGATGCTTTACAGCGAAAGCAATACAAGCGTTTGTGTAAGTTTATCGATCGCACGACAAAACAATAAGTACACTTAGCATCAGGTAACTTGGTCACGAAAATCAGAAAAGCAATCAAATTAATCGTTTACCTTTGATGATCTTCGGATGTTTTCACTCACGAGACTCCCAGTTGGACAACAAATGTTCCTTTCGTTCCATTAAGATATTTGTTATATCCAAATACCTCCGTTAGTTTGGTGCGTTATGCCCAGGAATCCACCGGAAAGAGCGGTCACGACCACGCAGACAAATATTCCAAATTATATCCATAATGTCCACAGAAAAATGGACAGGGTGTTTTTCAAATATCTATTCAATAATATATTAACCGGGACAGCTTGCTTTTCACTAGGACCGGGAGTAACAATGGCCGCTTTTCTCTTTTGCGCACAACTCTGAGAGCCCCCACCTATCCACTTACGCAATGTGGTCGTTCACGCTCATTCTTTAAAATAAAAGCCTTAAACTATGTCTAAAGGCTGTTGACACCTTAGGGAAGCCGTAGAAAAAGGAATCTGGTTGATATCCCTTTAAATGGGCAATGAGGGATGCATAACAACAGAGAGGTTTCAAAAACAGGGGCACTTTTAGCCTGCAATATCAGTTCTGTTCTGTCTCACAAACAAAATGTTGACAGTTTTGGAAACTTTAGAGTGTTTTCTATCCTAATCTGTCAATTATATGCATATTCTAGCATCTGGTCCTGAGAAATATGCTGTTTACTTTGGGAACGTTATTTTTCCAAACATAAAAATAGTGCCCCCTAGCTTCAAGAGGTTATTCTCATCTGTATTTTTTGAAACTGCATTGTTGGTTAGGAGCTCGTAAGTAAGCATTTCACTGTAAGGTGAAATACCTGTTGTATTGATTTGGTCAACTAAGTGAAAAATCAGTCGATGTTCCCTTGAGCAAGGCACTTAACCCTAATTGTCCCTCTAAGTTGCTCTGCTAAAATAATATAATGTAAGTGTTCTTCCTCACAAATACACATAAGGATAAATATACAACCTTCAAAGCAGAATAATACATTTAATTTCTTGGAACAAACTAATCCCAGAAGCAACCTCTTCCCAGAACATGTTATGGCAACAAACAAAAAAACCTTGCAGTTCCTAAGAGTTGGAACCGAGCATATATTTTTTTAAAGGTTCCCTGTGATAAGTAGGCTATTATGCATCATTATCTACAATTGTCAGGTCTATTTTAAAGAAAACAGCAGAGAACTGTAATTGAAATGTTGCAGATTAGGTGTAACAGGTCCTTATAGTGTATCTGCATTTATATTGCAATACCAAGGAGTACTGAACAACATTAAAGATAACACACAGGTGACATGCTATTTGTCCCAGTGCTGACCTCCCAAACACCAGAGAAATAGTTGCTTGAGTTGTGAGGTAGACTTATGAAACTGAACGTTTACAATAATTTGATCTGGCAAAAACAAAGAAAAGTTTTTGTTGATGAACTCTTGTTTGTAAAATGTCCATTAGTGAAGTTGCTTGAAAATGGATGCACTGGATGACATCATACAGTGTGATTATCTTCCCTAATCAGAGGCACTAGAGTCTTTGGTGCTTAGTCAATTCTATTTTAGGGACATTCATATCAGAACCAAAACAAACCCATGGATTCGTTGTCTCTCTTAGGACAGAGGTTTAAAAATAGCAGGCAGTTTAATTGGATTTAGATTCCTGGGCATGGCCAGACATTGGAGCTGAAATAATGCACTGCATGAAAAGCAGAGTTTCTGGTTGAAATCGGATCTGCTATATTCCCATGAAATTTGAGGTGCACAGTTGTGGGTGGGAATTTTCTATGCCTTCCTGCACACTCCCACTCATCCCCAAACACTTGTGTGATATGGGATTTGTGAATTTCTGGGATAGTAAATTCCCAATTGTGCATTATAATGTACATTATAATTATAATGTAAGTGTTTTGACCGTGGGAAAACGACTTGGCTAGCTAAGCTATCTAACTTTGTATGTAAAACAAGATGGTTTCTCAGGTGATTTTTATTTCTGTTATCTTTTTTTTTTTCTTTACAAAGCATGGATCAAATTAAGTGTATTTAGATGTGCTCATATAAACCAATCAAATTCTAAGTTTACTTTTCATGAAAAGTCTATCTTACTGCTAAAGTTAGCTAGCTCAACGCTAGGTGCTACTAACTAGCGTCTGTTGTTGTTAGCTAGTTGTTCATGTTTGTTTTCTCCCATTTAATATACAGGCCTCTTTCATAATTTGCTTGTACATGTAGCTTCTGTGTAACACTAGGTTTATTACTCTTGTATTACTCCTGGTCTTTGGAATACAAAGCGTATACATGGCCCTATTACTGTATATGTTTCAAGTTATACTGTATCTATGAGTCTAGAAGAGTAGAATGAAAACAGACGCTGAATTCCACCCACCTGGTGTAGAGTGGCTGCTATTGCCCCCAAAGTTCCATTATTAATCACTGGTTGCTGTACTTTGTCGTAACACTATATGCCTCTGTATCAGAACTGCATTGACTGTTTTACAGAAAATAACAGTATTCATGAGCTAGGTACACGTTTTGGCAAAAAATCTGTCCTACTCTAGTCCACATGCTTGTAGCTCTGGCCAGTATCACATGCACAATTTGCATATCTTGTTTGATTATAATGACTTTTGGGTAGGTGTTTGTGGGTGATACATCCAGTGCACAGAGCCAAAGGGAAGGGAAGCCCGTTTCAACCAGGTGGATGGAATTCTACTATTGTATTCACAATAGTCCAATAATACCAAGAATCTCAGTAATTTCACAAGATATCAAACATTTTGGGGGGAACTATCATCAAGGTCAGAGTGATATATGTCAAAGGTTAGAATTCCACGTTCATATCTCTCAATCTGGGGTTGGTGGGGCTTTAAAGTAAAGTTCAGACTTTAATTATATGAATATGCATGACTTGAGACTGATGCATTTGTTTACTGTGTTCTATTGTTTTCTTCATTTTTTGCTTCTAGAGGCACGGTCCAGAAGATGAGACATTTGGACTGGAGTTAATGTTGACCTGATGAGTGATGAGGAGTATGGCCTGCAAATGGCAAACCAGTGTGGTTTGTCAAGCCCCTCCCTACTTCCAGAGTGAGGTGCTCTCTGCCCTTTGTCAAGAACTGCAGTGCCGCTTGGAGAGGGACCAATGCCGATTGGAGAGGGATCGGAGCTACTTGGAGAGGGACCGGAGCTACTTGGAGAGGGACCGGAGCTACTTGGAGAGGGACCGGAGCTACTTGGAGAGGGACCAATGCCGCTTGGAGAGGGACCGGAGCTACTTGGAGAGGGACCGGAGCTACTTGGAGAGGGACCGGAGCTACTTTGAGAGGGACCGGAGCTACTTGGAGAGGGACCAATGCCGCTTGGAGAGGGACCGGAGCTACTTGGAGAGGGACCGGAGCTACTTGGAGAGGGACCGGAGCTACTTGGAGAGGGACCAGTGCCGCTTGGAGAGGGACCAGTGCCGCTTGGAGAGGGACCGGAGCTACTTGGAGAGGGACCAGAGCTACTTGGAGAGGGACCAGAGCTACTTGGAGAGGGACCGGAGCTACTTGGAGAGGGACCGGAGCTACTTGGAGAGGGACCAGTGCCGCTTGGAGAGGGACCGGAGCTACTTGGAGAGGGACCAGAGCTACTTGGAGAGGGACCAGAGCTATTTGGAGAGGGACCGGAGCTACTTGGAGAGGGACCGGAGCTACTTGGAGAGGGACCGGAGCTACTTGGAGAGGGACCAGAGCTACTTGGAGAGGGACCAGAGCTACTTGGAGAGGGACCGGAGCTACTTGGAGAGGGACCGGAGCTACTTGGAGAGGGACCGGAGCTACTTGGAGAGGGACCAGAGCTACTTGGAGAGGGACCAGAGCTACTTGGAGAGGGACCAGAGCTACTTGGAGAGGGACCAGAGCTACTTGGAGAGGGACCAGAGCTACTTGGAGAGGGACCAGAGCTACATGGAGAGGGACCAGAGCTACTTGGAGAGCCACACGGATCATGGCAGGGGAGTATTCATCAAAACAACCTAGATCCCATGGACCCCTCAACACTATAGCACCCCAGTAACCCCAATGGAGGCTCACCTTGGGCCAAGCTGGATGACGTCTGTCATTACTGTGCTTGATTAGTTTTTAAACACTTTTGTTTTAGACTTGTTCATATTTACTTCAGTACTGGCAGGAGTCATCCAGCTTGGCCCAGATCAAGCCTCCATGGGGGTTACTTCAGTTTCAGGCTCTGCTTAGTCTATTACCCGCCTTCCCCTGCTCTACTGAAATTAATTATCATCCTCCAAGAAGTGATTAAGTGGATTTGTGTGTTTTATTCAAGGAACTAAGAGATACTTAGTGATAGTTGAGTTTACAGTATGGGAGAGACGTGAGCGGACATAAACAGAGATGTCAAATGTGCACTGGAATTTCAAGATGTCCTGGTACGTGGGTGAATGTGTGTGGTCGTTTCAGGGGATTTACTGAACCGTTTCCGGAGATATACATGCCAGTGCATGTCCACGCACAAAAGTGGTCTGTTATCAGATGGGGACAGGTCTGTCCATAATAAAGCACTGCTCTGCATTCTTAACAACACTATCAACAAGGCAGGTCTTACAGGCCCTGGTTTTGTCGCACCTGGACTACTGGTCAGGTGGCACAAAGAGGGACTTGGGAAATTTGCAGTTGGCTCAAAACAGGCAGCATGGCTATCCCTTAAAAGTACACAGAGAGCTAACATTAATGACATGCATGTCAGTCTCTAATGGCTCAAAGTGGAAGAGAGATTGATGTGTTTTTGTAAGAGGTGTTGACAAAATGAAGGTACTGAGCTGTCTGTTTAAAAATACTAGCACACAGCTCGGACACCCATGCATACCCCACAAGGCATGCCACCAGAGGTCTCTTCACAGTCCCCAAGTCCAGAACAGACTACGGGTGGTGCACTACATAGAGCCATGACTACATGGAACTTTATTCCACATCAGGTAACTGATGCAAGCAGTAGAATCAGATTTTAAAAGCAGGTAAAAATACACCTTATGGAACAGCGGGGACTGTGAAGTAACACAAACAGGCACAGACGGGCCTCCCGGGTGGCGCAGTGGTTTAAGGCACTGCATCGCAATGCTAGCTGTGCCACCAGATAATCTGGGTTCGAGCCCAGGCTCTATCGCAGCCGGCCGCGACCGGGAGGCCCATGGGGCGGCGCACAATTGGCCTAGCGTCGTCCTGGTTAGGGAGGGTTTGGCCGGCAGGGATATCCTTGTCTCATCGCGCACTAGCGACTCCTGTAGCGGGCCGGGCGCAGTGCACGCTGACCAGGTCGCTAGGGTGTACGGTGTTTCCGCCGACACATTGGTGCGGCTGGTTTCCGGGTTGGATGTGCGCTGTGTTAAGCCGCACTGCTTCTTGGTTGGGTTGTGTTTCGGAGGACGCATGGCTCTCGACCTTCGCCTCTCCCGAGTCCGTGCGGGAGTTGTAGCAATGAGACAAGACAGTAACTACTAACAATTGGATACCATGAAATTGGGGAGAAAAAGGGGGTCATTTTTTAATTTGTTTATTATTTAATAAAAACATAGGCACACATGCATATACACACATGATAACATACACATGTACACATGGATTTTGTGTTGTGAACTCAGCAAAAAAAGAAACATCCTCTCACTGTCAACTGTGTTTATTTTCAGCAAACTTAACATGTGTAAATATTTGTATGAACATAACAAGATTTAACAACTGAGACATAAACTGAACAAGTTCCACAGACATGTGACTAACAGAAATGGAATAATGTGCCCCTGAACAAAGGGGAGGTCAAAATTAAAAAAAACAGTCAGTATCTGGTGAGGTCACCAGATGCATTAAGTACTGCAGTGCATCTCCTCTTCATGGACTGCACCAGATTTGCCAGTTCTTGCTGTGAGATGTTACCTCACTCTTCCACCAAGGCACCTGCAAGTTCCCGTACATTTCTGGGGGGAATGGTCCTAGCCCTCCGATCCAACAGGTCTTAGACGTGCTCAATGGGATTGAGATTCAGGCTCTTCGCTGGCCATGGCAGAACACTGACATTCCTGTCTTGAAGGAAATAATGCACAGAACAAGCAGTATGGCTGGTGGCATTGTCATGCTGGAGGGTAGTTGTTGCTGCCATCCTATACATTTCCCGCAGGTGTGATGTTCGGATGTACCGATCCTGTGCAGGTGTTGTAACACGTGGTCTGCCACTGTGAAGACAATCAGCTGTTTGTCCTGTCCCCCTGTAGCGCTGTCTTAGGCATCTCAGTACAGACATCGCAATTTATTGCCCTGGCCACATCTGCAGTCCTCATGCCTCCTTGCAGCATGCCTAAGGCACGTTCACGCAGATGAGCAGGGTCCCTGGGCATCTTTCTTTTGGTGTTTTTCAGAGTCAATAGAAAGGCCTCTTTAGTGTCCTAAGTTTTCATAACTGTGACCTTAATTGCCTACTGTCTATAAGCTGTTAGTGTCTTAATGACCGTTCCACAGGTGCATGTTCATTAATTGTTTATGGTTCATTGAACAATCATGGGAAACAGTGTTTAAACCCTTTACAATGAAGATCTGTGAAGTTATTTGGCTTTACAATGAAGATCTGTGAAGTTATTTGGATTTTTATGAATTATCTTTGAAGGACAGGGTCCTGAAAAGGGGACATTTCTTTTTTTGCTGAGTTTAGATATGTGGTTCTGGAGTATGGGCCTGAGGGCACACACTTAGTGTGTTGTGAATTCTGTAATGAATGTATTGTAATGTTTGTAAAATTGTATAATTACCTTCATTCTGTCGGACCCTAGGGAGAGTAGCTGAGCTAATGGGGATCCATAATAAATACAAAAATACAGGACATGTGCAGGGCTGTATATGGTGGACACTTGCCTGCAAATTTCCAGAAAATGTATTTTTTCAGAATTGTGTGTTCAACCCTTAAATGTGCCTTTTCATGCTTATCATCTGGAACAAATTCCACCACCTTAAAAGTTATCCTCAGCTCTCCCTGTACTCTCCAACCTGACAAAGGTTGGAAGGGGTGGCTGAATCACTGCAAACAGAGTTTGTCACTCTATCTGACGTTAGACAATTACATGCACATCTTTTTGGTGCAGCTTTATTCATCACTGATAATTCAAGGCAAATATGGTCCATTCACTCCAGGGATGTTTCTTTTTTAGGTTTGATTGCCCCCCAATGGCCATTTGCTGTCATCACTACTGCAACCTGAGAAAGTTGTTCAGCGCTTTCCGTTCTTAGAACTTTCACTGAGTCCTGTTAACATGGTTGTATTCTAAGAACAGGGTCTGTGTGCCTTTCAGAGGCTTCTACGTCTGCATTGCTTGCTGTTTGGGGTTTTAGGCTGGGTTTCTGTACAGCACTTTGACATCGGCTGATGTAAAAAGGGCTTTATAAATACATTTGACTGATTGGTGGATGTGTCTTCTGTCTCTTCTCTCTTCTGCCCCACACAGACTGGACAAGTAGGCGCGCAGTGGATTATGTTCATTGTAGTTAATTACGAGGTTTTCTACACTAAACTATGTCAAATATTGGCCTATTGGAAACTACAACTCTCTACTACATCGCACAGTTCGGTCTTGATCGGATTTATCTCCAGAGAAACTGCACTGAGCTCACAAAAAAAAATGAAATTCAAATTATTGAACTGATGTCGGTCAATTAGTTGTTTAAAAAACGGAAAAATACCAGAAATGTCTTTTGTCACTCAGCACTGGTCTGTGAAATCCTAAACATACACTGTGAAAACGGCTCAACAGGCTTTGGCTGAGACATTTCCATCTTTCATTGGCAGAAAATAAATGTAGTCTTAGAGGCAGATCAGCAGAATATAGGAAGCAATTAAAAGGGAGACACTATTATTAATACGATCATCTATAATTGTGACGGTGTGTGCCAGGTATGTGCAGGGAGAAGAACAAGGACATTCAGAAAATGAATGATTCAAATGGGGAGAAACCTTAGATGGATTCATTTATTTCTGAGGATTGTAATGGTTCAGCAATTGCTATGAAAGCAGGGCATGTGGGTTGCTATGGCAACATCGGACGCAGAGGGCAAAGATGTCGATGAAGGAAAAATTAGGTTTAGCATTATATGATCACAAAGTGGACCCTATATAGATCATACCAATTATGTTTATGTACAGTTGAAGTGGGAAGTTTACATACACTTACTTTTTTTTAAATTTATTTTATTTCACCTTTATTTAACCAGGTAGGCTAGTTGAGAACAAGTTCTCATTTGCAACTGCGACCTGGCCAAGATAAAGCATAGCAGTATGAGCAGACAACACAGAGTTACACATGGAGTAAACAATTAACAAGTCAATAACACAGTAGAAAACAAAGGGGGAGTCTATATACAATGTGTGCAAAAGGCATGAGGTAGGCGAATAATTACAATTTTGCAGATTAACACTGGAGTGATAAATGATCAGATGGTCATGTACAGGTAGAGATATTGGTGTGCAAAAGAGCAGAAAAGTAAATAAATAAAAACAGTATGGGGATGAGGTAGGTGAAAATGGGTGGGCTATATACCAATAGACTATGTACAGCTGCAGCGATCGGTTAGCTGCTCAGATAGCTGATGTTTGAAGTTGGTGAGGGAGATAAAAGTCTCCAACTTCAGCGATTTTTGCAATTCGTTCCAGTCACAGGCAGCAGAGTACTGGAACGAAAGGCGGCCAAATGAGGTGTTGGCTTTAGGGATGATCAGTGAGATACACCTGCTGGAGCGCGTGCTACGGATGGGTGTTGCCATCGTGACCAGTGAGCTGAGATAAGGCGGAGCTTTACCTAGCATGGACTTGTAGATGACCTGGAGCCAGTGGGTCTGGCGACGAATATGTAGCGAGGGCCAGCCGACTAGAGCATACAAGTCGCAGTGGTGGGTGGTATAAGGTGCTTTAGTGACAAAACGGATGGCACTGTGATAGACTGCATCCAGTTTGCTGAGTAGAGTGTTGGAAGCCATTTTGTAGATGACATCGCCGAAGTCGAGGATCGGTAGGATAGTCAGTTTTACTAGGGTAAGCTTGGCGGCGTGAGTGAAGGAGGCTTTGTTGCGGAATAGAAAGCCGACTCTTGATTTGATTTTCGATTGGAGATGTTTGATATGAGTCTGGAAGGAGAGTTTGCAGCCAAGCCAGACACCTAGGTACTTATAGATGTCCACATATTCTAGGTCGGAACCATCCAGGGTGGTGATGCTAGGCGGGCATGCGGGTGCAGGCAGCGATCGGTTGAAAAGCATGCATTTGGTTTTACTAGCGTTTAAGAGCAGTCGGAGGCCACGGAAGGAGTGTTGAATGGCATTGAAGCTTGTTTGGAGGTTAGATAGCACAGTGTCCAATGACGGGCCGAAAGTATATAGAATGGTGTCGTCTGCGTAGAGGTGGATCAGGGAATCGCCCGCAGCAAGAGCAACATCATTGATGTATACAGAGAAAAGAGTCGGCCCGAGAATTGAACCCTGTGGCACCCCCATAGAGACTGCCAGAGGACCGGACAGCATGCCCTCCAATTTGACACACTGAACTCTGTCTGCAAAGTAATTGGTGAACCAGGCAAGGCAGTCATCCGAAAAACCGAGGCTACTGAGTCTGCCGATAAGAATATGGTGATTGACAGAGTCGAAAGCCTTGGCAAGGTCGATGAAGACGGCTGCACAGTACTGTCTTTTATCGATGGCGGTTATGATATCGTTTAGTACCTTGAGTGTGGCTGAGGTGCACCCGTGACCGGCTCGGAAACCATGACTTTGAAACCATGACTTTGAAGTCATTAAAACTAGTTTTTCAACCACTCCACAAATTTCTTGTTAGCAAACTAGAGTTTTGGCAAGTCAGTTAGGACATCAACTTTGTGCATGACACAAGTAATTTTTTCAGCAATTGTTTACAGACAGATTATTTAACTTATAATTCACTGTATCACAATTCCAGTGAGTCAGAAGTTTACATACACTATGTTGACTGTACCTTTAAACAGCAGAAAATTCCAGAAAATTATGTCATGGCTTGACTGTGCCTTTAAAAACAGAAGATTCCAGAAAATGATGTCATGGCTTTAGAAGCTTCTGATAGGCTAATTGACATTATTTGAGTCAATTAGAGGTGTATCTGTGGCTCTATTTCAAGGCCTACCTTCAAACTGACATCATGGGAAAATCAAAAGAAATCAGCCAAGACCTCAGCAAAACAATTGTAGACCTCCACAAGTCTGGTTCATCCTTGGGAGCATTTTCCAAACTTCTGAAGGTACCACGTTCATCTGTACAAACAATAGTACGCAAGTATAAACACCATGGGACCACATAGCCATCATACCGCTCAGGAAGGAGATGTATTCTGTCTCCTAGAAATGAACGTTCTGTGGTGCGAAAAGTGCAAATCAATCCCAGAACAACAGCAAAGGACCTTGTGAAGATGCTGGAGGAAAAGGGTGCAAAAGTATCTATATCCACAGTAAAACAAGTCCTATATCAACATAACCTGAAAGGCCACTCAGCAAGGAAGAAGTCACTACTCCATAACCACCATAAAAAAGCCAGCAACTGCACATGGGGACAAAGATCGTACTTTTTGGAGAAATGTCCTCTTGTCTGATGAAACAAAAATAGAACTGTTTGGCCATAATGACCATCTTTATCTTTGGAGGAAAAAGGGGGACGCTTGCAAGCTGAAGGACACCATCCCAACCGTGAAGCATGGGGGTGGCAGCATCATGTTGTGGGGGTGCTTTGCTGCAGGAGGGACTGGTGCACTTCACAAAATCGATGGCATCATGAGGTAGGAAAATTACGTTGATATATTGAAGCAACATCTCAAGACATCAGTCAGGAAGTTAAAGCTTGGTCACAAATGGGTCTTCCAAATGGATAATGACCCCAAGCATACTTCCAAAGTTGTGGCAAAATGGCTTAAGGACGACAAAGTCAAGGTATTGGAGTGGCCATATCAAAGCCCTGACCTCAATCCTATAGAAAATGTGTGGGCAGAACTGAAAAAGCATGTGCGAGCAAGGAGGCCTACAAACCTGACTCAGTTACACCAGCTCTGTCAGGAGGAATGGGCCAAAATTCACCCAACGTATTGTGGGAAGCTTGTGGAAGTCTACCCAACATGTTTGACCCAAGTTAAACAATTTAAAGGCAATGCTACCAAATACTAATTGAGTTTATGTAAACTTCTGACACACTGGGAATGTGATGAGAGAAATGAAAGCTGAAATAAATAATTCTCTCTACTATGATTCTGACATTTCACATTCTTGAAATAAAGTGGTGATCCTAACTGACCTAAGACAGGGAATTTTTACTAGGATTAAATGTCCGGAATTGTGAAATGCTGAGTTTAAATGTATTTGGCTAAGGTGTATGTAATCTTCCGACTTCAACTGTATACTCTAAGTCAGTGGTTCCCAACCAGTGGTACTAGGACCCTGGGAGAACTTGGCCTATCCACAGGGAGTACTTGAGAAGACTCAAGAGATCATACGCCCACTGGTAAAATGCGCATGAGGAGGTACTTCAGAGGCAAAGTTCAGTTGATGGTACAGTAAGCTGAATATTGTTGGGAACCACTGCTTTAAGTGATATAGTGCATTGAGTCATGTGAATGTGAAGTTACATGGACACAACACGTGTTAGACTTTGTGCACTTTAAGTGGTCTGGAACAGGCAGCTGCAGACACACTGTGCTGAAGCACTGAACGGGAGGAATAACATTCATGGAGAAATGGTTATTAAGAATCATGAGTCATGCAATCTCACAAAGGAAAGCAGAGGTATGAACACCGTGGGAGTGGAAAATGTGTGACACACACATGCACGCACACTGGCGCATGTCTGGAAACGTGTTCCATATGAGCACACAAGCCTACTGTACAATTCATCTATCTTAGAGACACACACAAGTACTGTACACACACTGGGAAAGGGCTGCTGCAGCTAAGCATTTCATGATTGCAATGACAAATATACACTGAGTGTACAAAACATTGTGAACACCTGCTCTTTCCATGACATAGACTGACTAGGTGGATCCAGGTGAAAGCTATGATCCCTTATTGATGTGATTTATTAAATCCACTTCAATCAGTGTAGATTAAGGGGGGAGACGGGTTAAAAAAAGGATTTCGAAGCCTTGAGACAAGGATTGTGTACGTGTTCCATTTAGAGGGTGAATGGGCAAGACAACATATTTAAGTGCCTTTGAAGGGGTATGGTAGTAGTTGCCAGGCTCACTGGTTTGTGTCAAGAACTGCAATGCTGCTGGGTTTTTCACGCTCAACAGGGATGCAACTCAATATTAGGCCACGTACACTAAATGTAAAAGCCTTTCCTCAGGAAGGGTGACCTCCCACCCCCTCTCCACCACAGAGAGACCCTGTCCAGTCGTCACCTCCCCGCCCCTCCAAGTCACCAGTTTAGGTCAGTGCCTCAGTCAAACATAGCCATTGATCACAACCACCGTTGCCGTGAAGTTGGTCTGGGTCAGAGGAAGTCACCATAGCTTTCCTGCCATCCACACTCCCTCACACTCCCCTCGTTTCATCCCAACAGAAATAGTTATCTTCCTGTCCCTGCTGGGGACGAGATGTCAGGGCGAGGGGCAGAGTGGAGGGGCACATGGCTGGACACAGAGCTCCCCAAACATTGTTGCGTTGGCTTAAGTGCCCCAGTGAGAGAGAGGGGAATAAAGCAGAGTACATCAAACACAACGCCCCTTTCCCTGCTCAACCATTAACAAGTTCAAGTGTGAAGTCCACTGTTACTTCAGGCATTATGCTACATCAGGCAATGTTCTCTCACAACGCATGGATTTATGAGTCAAATAAACATATGTAACAAATGTCAGCTCTCTAAACTGCACCAGTTTGACTTGGAGTATGTAATAGTGTACCATAACTTCAAAATATAGTTCATGGCTGTATTTATGACTGCAATCTAGGTCCAGACTTTCTCTGATGGGGTCTGTCGGGCTAGCCACTAGCCTCTCTTCACTGACATAAAACAGAAGTAGACAGCTTTATGGCTCTTGAGTGGATGGAGTGTGTGGTGGCAGTGCTGGGGCAGTACTAATATCAGTGTACAGTAGTATAATGACCCCCCCCCATGAAGTCCTGTCCAGACTCTGGAATGAGTTCAGCAAATAGAGGAAGGAGGGAGGGAGGGGCTGAACAGTACAATCTCAGTTCCCCAGGGGACTTCTGCTCAGGTACACACAGGGGAAAGATGTATCATACCGCACTGTGTGCAGTTTTGCAGAATGTGTGGTAGGCAATTGTAATGTTTGTGTATGTTGGTTTGTGTTTAGGAGAAAGAGGGAAAAAAGACAAACAACAAACATAATGGAAGTTTGTTCTCTATAGAAGTTGGCTTTTTGCTGTACTATACATTGCAGGGTAACTCGGGTAGTGAAAAGTCCTTACTACAGTGGGCTATATCAGGGTCACACAGAGTGTTTCTTGGTAGTCTTAAACAAATCTACTTTGAAACAAAAGTATACACATGGTTAAGGGATTAAAAACAGAAGCCACCTGTACCATGTCACATATAGAGTTGACATGTATTTGTATCCCAATATTACACTTTATATACATCTTATTTTAGGGTGCTGACTGAAATATAACAAAACCGTTTGACATAGAAACAGGATTTTCAGCTGTTTAAAAAAAATATGTTTATTAATTTGGAAATGACATTCCACCCATGAGGCCACTAGAGGGCGATTTGGTCAGTTGATGGCAGAAAATGGTTATAACAGTGCTTTTCATGAGTAGCTACACCAATTCAAAAGTATTGAGGAATATTTTCATAGAAATATGAAGAAGTGAAAGGGATGATGATGAAGGATCAAAGAGAAGAGTGTAGGCAGTTAACTTTATTTAGAATAAGGGTTACATGGAGAAAATCAAACCTCTCTGGAATGAAAATGGATGCCCCCCCCCTTCAGCAAAATATCTTACCTAAACCCTCACTGAAATCTGGGGAAAAAAAGTGACCCTCCCCTAAACCCAAAATAGTAAATCAAACAAAATGGATAGAAAATAACATGTCTTCTGTTTCCCCTCACTTCTTGGACAGAGGTTGGGGGCCAGAAGGGAGTGAGTTCGCAGACCACCAAGGACACGAGTAGGGGTGGAACGATCTCCTTTATAGTAAAAGCATTGCATGTCATTTTACACATTAGCAGAATATTTTTTATACCATTCAAATGACCGAATTACAGGCTAAGAATGGACAGAGAGATAGACGTACAGTATTTGTTCATTTTATCAGTGTATCTTGTTTGCAATGGAGCTGTCGCTGTTTGCAAATAATAAAATCTGAGACATCATTAGGAATCTGAGCATGGTACTTTCAAAAATTAGGCCTAACTTTCCACCCCAGACAGATTAGACCTAACAACGAAGAAAAGATGTGAGCTTTAACTACTAACTACTCTTCGTCCGTGGCTTAACTGAACTAGAGGTCACAGGTGTTTCCCTAAAAGCTCTGTGTTTAAACATCTTCTATTGAACATAAACTGAATGTCTCCTCGGCTATAGGTTGTAGCTCGGTTTCTGAATGTCGAAGAAACGAACAAATTATATTCCCATTTGCATCAGAGTCACGTCTTTCCCAGGTATTATACGGCTTGTTTAGAGCATAAAGCACCACGAACCATAGTGCTGTTATAGATCACTTTCTATAATAGTATTTTCTTAAGCTAACAAGATAACAACAAGGCATATGTCATACCCTCTCATGCCCCCTTCATTTGAGTCTTGGTTTTAAATGAACCGCCCTTCACTGACATGGAGGTAGACTATTTAAAAAGTGCATGGTGGGTGGAGGAATTGACCAACAAATCTATAGATATATCCTGTGTTGCAACACAACACAACACAGCAATATAACAGCCTATAGCCTAATTTCATCTGTCAAAAAGGTAGGCCTTTCTTAAATATGAAAAAATAGTTTCCAACACAAAGCCTTCTTGTTGTTAGTAACGTCTAATTACAATGAAGAAGGTTGAAATAATTTACGCCGACTCAAATGTTCCTACTTTCAGCACCATGAGCTGTCCATTTCCGACTGATTGTGCAGCAGTTGCTGCTTCAAGTTTCGGCACTAAAATGTAAGTTACTTGAATCTGGTTTATTGTGATGTTAGTAACTCTGATAAATACATAATTGTCGCGATCTCATTCTGAAACTGCAGAATTTAGGCTATAGGATAGTCCGCACGCATTGTTTGGAGTAGGCTTAATAGAACATTATTTTCGGAAGAAGCCTTTGACTCTCCTACTGAACTGCCACGGTAGGCCTTCACAGCACAACCATTGGTTAGGCAGCACACACAAAAAGTGAAGAGCAGAGAAGAGCAGGCAGGGGCTCAGTCAGGGTTGGAATATCCATTCCATTGTGCAATGCAGCCTAGTTGTATTTACACCATCCCATCAGCTGTCTTAGAAGTATAACGTTGCTCTGTTCTTCTCCTAGCATGCACTTGGTCGTCTATAGCCTATAGGCTATGGATCATTTGTTTGAGACCACACTAAATAGCCTATAGGCTACGGATCATTTGATTGAGACCACACTAAATAGCCTATAGGCAGCATTGGGCGCACATTGATATATAGCCTAATAAGCAACTGATTATAAAACACTGAGAAATATAGAAATGTCACCAATTACAAATAACATGACCCTCCCCTGGACTAGATTTGAAAAAAACGAAACTCTTTCCTCTTTCCTTGACTGAAATTGAAAAATCATGACCATTCTGTAAATGTAGATCCATCTCTTACAGCAGACAGATGTTTGGCTCAGGGAGATGCAGTGGTTCAAATATTCACTCTTCTCGTCATGGAGATTCAAAATGTGAATGTCTTAGAAGTAGAACTCACAAAACACACAGTAATCCTAGAACAGTCATCACAAAACACACAGTAATCCTAGAACAGTCATCACAAAACACACAGTAATCCTAGAACAGTCATCACAAAACACACAGTAATCCTAGAACAGTCATCACAAAACATACAGTAATCCTAGAACAGTCATCACAAAACATACAGTAATCCTAGAACAGTCATCACAAAACACACAGTAATCCTAGAACAGTCATCACAAAACACACAGTAATCCTAGAACAGTCATCACAAAACACACAGTAATCCTAGAACAGTCTTCACTAAACATACAGTAAATCTAGAACAGCCATCACTAAACATACAGTAATCCTAGAACAGTCATCACTAAACATACAGTAATCCTAGGACAGTCTTCACTAAACATACAGTAATCCTAGAACAGTCATCACTAAACATACAGTAAATCTAGAACAGTCATCACTAAACATACAGTAATCCTAGGACAGTCTTCACTAAACATACAGTAATCCTAGAACAGTCTTCACTAAACATACAGTAAATCTAGAACAGTCATCACTAAACATACAGTAAATCTAGAACAGTCATCACTAAACATACAGTAATCCTAGAACAGTCATTACTATTTTATTACAACAACGAAAGTAGTCAAGCATGCTCACAATGAAATAGTAATGACTGTTCTAGGATTACTGTATATTTCTGTCACCTTGCTGACACTGAATGTAGACACTTTTAGTTTAGGTCTACTGGAAAGACTAAAGAAGCTGTGTGATGGTGGACAGATACAGTTGTTTGTGGCCAGACTGCCATCCAGTGGTTATGTCTGCTAATTTATTGTGAATTCAGAGTCCTGAGGGATCAAAGTGAATATTGGCACAGATTCTACAATTTGTGTTCTTAGGGATCCTAAAGTTGGCCCTTCTCCCAAAAGATGTCCTCAGTGCTCCCTCAACCCTCCCGGAATGCTCCCTCAACCCTCCCGGAATGCTCTAGATCTTCAGAATCCAACAGAAATAATCAGACAGATTGGCCCGTCTCCCATGGCAGCCTGGAGGAAATGCCTTCACATTGATTCCCTTACTAATGTGTGTGTGTGGGTGCGTGCATGCATTTGTGTATAACACGTGTATTATTTTGTGTGTTGGTACATTTTGTGCCCAATACCTTACACCCCCCCCCGAACCCACAAACAGCACAATGGAGGTTATTCTCACAACTCAGCATCTTGGTGACAGAGCATAGTAAAACAACAACAAGGCCTGAGACCAGAGAGACCACAATCCTAAAATTAGCATTGAAAACCACAGCAAGCGGATTAACATCACAGCACATTGTTCTCACATGTACTCTTTCAAATCCTTCACCACGCACATAAGAAAAAAACAAAATTGCTCTTGAAAGTGGAATATTTTTGTTCTATTATTAAAAACATTGTTGAGGCTAAAACAGCAATAAGGAAAGCTGCCACTCATATTGGTAGATGTAGTATGTACTCCATATGTTCTATCTGCCTTGTGCCAGTCCTTCTCTTTACTTTGGTTGTGTGGGTGGAAAGAACGGCTCTTCATTTATTTCTGCTCTCAAAACATAACTTTTAATATAGCCAATTAATTCATACATTTTGCTTGTTTTATAAGGCCAACATGAAGTGCTCATTGTAGTACTTTTGTGTGTATCAGTGTGTAAATGTGTGTGTGTCTGCGTATTTGAGAGAAAGCTAGAGTGTGCAACTGAGTCAGTATAAGATCTTTAGCAGCTGCTCCATAGAGTATTTTGTTTTAGCATTAGATCAGGGGCTCAGAGAGGGCAAACCACAGCTTTGAAAGACTTTCTATCTATTGAATGGGACATGGCGTGTTACACATGCCCCCAGTGAGGCCACAGTTACTCCATCGCTCAGATCCACACATACTCCCTACGACAAACATCAGACTCCCAGATGTTCCCCTCTCTCTCCCTCCCTACCTCTAGCTGAGGGGTGGAGCTGATATGCGTTGAGTTAGGGCCAGTCGGACGTGGGATTGGCACCGTTTTTTAATTGCAGGTTTCCGTGAGAGAATCAAATCAGGCTTCGATGTAACAAGTCTCCAGGGTGCAGTAACACTGGGAAACACCTGCACAAACTGCATTCTACCCAGAGCTGCTCTGTAATGGATGGCTGCTATAGTCATTAAACAAATCACCCAGATGTTTTTTTATAAGTTACATTCCAGAGTCCAGGCAGACATGCCTCCCTGGTCTGAAGCACATAGGCCAGAGCTCACTGCTCCGTAGATGGCTCTGGTTCTGTACCTGGCTAGTTCCTGACTCTGTTGCTGTAGACTCTGCAGCTCAGACCACCTGTGAAGAGAACCGGATAGGCCATAGTAGTGAAGTAATTACAATTTAGCAAATTAACACTGGAGTGATAGATGTGCAGATGATGATGTGCAAGTAGAAATACTGGTGTGCAAAAGAGCAGAAAAGTAAATAAAAACATTATGGGGATGAGGAAGGTAGACTGGGTGACTATTTACAGATGGGCTATGTACAGCTACAGCGATCAGTTAGCTGCTCAGATAGCTTATGTTTAAAGTTAGTGAGGGAAATATAAGTCTCCAGCTTCAGCGATTTTTGCAATTTGTTCCAGTCATTGGCAGCAGAGAACTGGAAGGAAAGGTGGCCAAAGTAGGGGTTGGCTTTGGGGATGACCAGCGAGATATACCTGATGGAGCGCGTGCTACCAGTGGGTGTTGTTATCGTGACCAGTGAGCTGAGATAAGGCGGAGCTTTACCTAGCATAGACTTATAGATGACCTGGAGCCAGTGGGTCTGGCGACGAATAGGTAGCGAGGGCCAGCCGACTAGAGCATACAGGTTGCAGTGGTGGGTGGTATATGGGGCTTTGTTGACAAAACGGATGGCACTGTGATAGACTGCATCCAGTTGCTGAGTTGAGTGTTGGAGGCTATTTTGTAAATGACATCGCCGAAGTCGAGGATCGGTAGGATAGTCAGTTTTACGAGGGTATGTTTGGCAGCATGAGTGAAGGATGCTTTGTTTTGCGAAATAGGAAGTTGATTCTAGATTTTATTTTGGATTGGAGATGTTTAATATGAGTCTGGGAGGAGAGTTTACAGTCTAGCCAGACACCTAGGTATTTGTAGTTGTCCACATATTCTAAGTCAGAACCGTCCAGAGTAGTGATGCTAGTCGGGTGGGCGGGTGCGGGCAGCGAATGGTTGAAAAGCATGTATTTAGTTTTACTAGTGTTTAAGAGCAGTTGGAGGCAAAGAGGGAGCCAGGAGTGAGTGAGTTGTGTTGTATGGCATTGAAGCTCGTTTGGAGGTTAGTTAACACAGTGTCCAAGGAAGGGCCAGATGTATACAGAATGGTGTGGTCTGCATAGAGGTGGATCAGGGAATCACCCGCAGCAAGAGCGACATCGTTGATATATACAGAGAAGAGAATCGGCCCAAGAATTGAACCCTGTGGTACCCCCATAGAGACTGCCAGAGGTCCGGACAACAGGCCCTCCGATTTGACACACTGAACTCTATCTGAGTAGTAGTTGGTGAATCAGGCGAGGCAGTCATTTTAGGAACCAAGCCTGTTGAGTCTGCCGATAAGAATACGGTGATTGACAGAGTCAAAAGCCTTGGCCAGGTCGATGAAGACGGCTGCAGAGCACTGTCTTTTATCGATGGCGGTCATGATACCTTGAGCGTGGCTGAGGTGCACCGTGACCAGCTCGGAAACCGGATTGCACAGCGAAGATGGTACGGTGGGATTTGAAATGGTCAGTGATCTGTTTATTAACTTGGCTTTCGAAGACTTTAGAAAGGCAGAGCAGGATGGATATAGGTCGATAACAGTTTGGGTCTAGAATGTCACTCCCTTTGAAGAGGGGAATGACCGCGGCAGCTTTCCAATCTTTAGGGATCTCGGACGATACGAAAGAGAGGTTGAACAGACTGGTAACAGGGGTTGCAACAATGGCGGCGGATAATTTTAGATTGAGAGGGTCCAGGTTGTCTAGCCCAGCTGATTTGTATGGGTCCAGGTTTTGCAGCTCTTTCAGAACATCTGCTATCTGGATTTGGGTGAAGGAGAAGCTGGGGAGGCTTGGGCAAGTAGCTGCGGGGGGTGCGGAGTTGTTGGCCGAGGTTGGGGTAGCTTGTTCATTTAGTTTGAAGGTTACAACATACACCTATATATTTTGTTAATCAGAAAAACAGAACACTTTTTCCATTTCCGTTTGGAACTGGCACGATGCTGCTATGAAAAAATATTTTAACCGAGCTGATTCTGCACTCCTTCTGAGAGAAACGATCATGACAGCCTTCACAGCTTTAACGACGTGTGAAATGCTAGTCTGTGAAAAACATGAACCAATTCACCTCACTCCTGGGCCCCTCTTGTCGATGTGCTTTTAAGAACATTTAAGAGGAATATTTTTATTCAAATTATTATATGACTGAACAGGCTAGTAGAGCCACAATGCTCTCTGTATTCTGAGCCCTGAAAGTCAGCCAATCGTTTCAAAGACTTGATTACTGAGAGCTTTGATTGGCACTCTGGTGGCACTAACCAGTCACCCATCCTAGTTGATGACATCATCTTATGAAACCTGAGCTACAGCGGGCCAAACATTGATCTTATGCCTCCATGTTTTAAAAGACAGGCCTTTCTTTTGATCAAACGTATTGAGGCTACACAACTCAGTCGCTTTCATTGGTCATCGCTGCTTGTGAAATTCCAGATGTGCTACAACAGAACAGGGGGAGGAAAGAAACATTGACAAATCTCTGCAGAGGGAGATGCAGAGGCCAAAAATATGAATAAAGCCTAGTTGATGTGAGGTAGGTTGATCTTCAGAGAGAAGAGTGGAAGGAAGTGTTTGGCCATGGAATCGCTGGCAGTGGTCCAGCCAGTCTCTGACGTCTGAAGCGGAGCTACGGAAGTGATGTTGTGTCACGGTTGTTCGAACTGCCCTCTTCAGGGTCCAGAAGTCTGGCGGCCGTTAATCAAGCTAACAACCTCACACTGACCTCACAGACTCAGCAGAGTCTAAGGCCCTGGGTTGTTTCACCACTGGCCAAGTGGGAAATAGAGAGATACACTACATCCACTCTCACACACTTTATACTCCAACAAACTGGAGTATGTTTGAATAAAAGGTACACACATATACTGCGCATGTGCTATATCTTTCTAACATACACTCTCCAATCATACCTCTCAAAACCCTCCCTCTCTGCCTGCCCTGGTGCCTGGTGTAATAAACAGGTCCCTCCTGTGCAGTGGTCACTGTGTCCCGCTCTGGTCCAGATGTGTTTTTATGGCCCTCCAGGACCACACAGACCCAGAGTTTCTCTGAGCGGCCAGGGGTTTTATGACTACTCTGCCAGTGAGGCATTACTCCATCAAAGTACAGAGTAAACCTGCCACACCCTGCCTCTCTGGCCACTCATCACCACAGCTATGGATCACTGCCCCAGTCTGTTTCACATGGACCAATATCCACAACCCTATCAACAGTTTAATAAAGTTTGTCTGTGAGAAAGCATAATGTAATACAACTTTGGATATAATGCAATGTGTAATCATCTCTAGAGTGAGCATATTACAAGTTCACATGTTCAGAAAGTGTTGTTGGTTGGGAATTGGGAACTGTTCTTGACAGTAGAAACACACAAAGCCTTGCTTTTGTTCAGTCTTGTGAGTCTAGTCTGAAACTACCTCTAGATCTTTTTGGTTTTAAGTTGAATTTCTTGAACTTCTTTCTCATGCACTTTCCTTGCTTCTGCCTTCCACCCCCTCACTCCTCCCTCCCTCTCTTTTTCCTCCATTTTCATATTCTCTTTGATTTATGCACTGTGGTCCGGTCACCCGTAACCGTGTCATCATGTGCAGTGATATACGACCCTATTAATGTTCCCCTATTCATCTGGCAGGCTGCAGAGTCTGGAGCTGGGGGCCAGAGGCCGGGCCAGGGTGGGTACTCACTCAGACCTTCACTTGTAGGAGAGGGAGAACCTCAGGGCTGGCCAGAACTGAATACAACCCACTGAAAAGGGAATGGGTGAATGAGAGGAAGCATCATACGCTCCATCAATGTTGAAACAGAGCTCTGAGACTGAACTGGCCCAATTTGGACTCATCTCTGGATCTACCCAGGAGGAGGTCCAACAATAACAGAGTTCCTCCAACTAGGGCTGTGAATGAATTTCTCACTTCTCTCTACAGCTGCTCATCCATATTTTCACCCTGGTTCAACAAGACACAGTAGTCCCATCTTGTTTATTCCTGACTATGTAGTGTTTACCGTTAATGAAGTCTCCACTAACGCAGGAATATTGCCTTTAAATTTCAATCAACCTGTAATGCTGAACTTACGCGACAAGGATTGAATGACACCCTAAGTCTTTCAATTCAGGAAGTGTTTCAGAAGTGTCCATTAGTCTGTGATTTGAGGGCCTATAAAAAATGTAGATCTCTGGGACACTGATGGTTTTTAATGCAGATGACAGCAGCAGGCCTGAATGGTTTTGTCACATGTAGAGCCACAAGAGGGCAGGAAGAGGGGGAACTACCTGACCCCAAAGGTTCAGCCTGGGCCCAGGAAAAACACACCTGAAACTAGAGCAATAGATCACATGTGACCTGTGACCAGGGAGATAAATCCCAGGTGACCAAACAGGAGTAACAGATGGGTTCTGTTTTGTTTTGCCTCCCCTTCCTTCCCCAGGCAGCTTCTCCATGGATCTCTCTCTCTTAGAAACCAAAATGACTTAAGGTTCCAGTTGTATATATATATATATATATAAAATGGCCACCAAATGAAAATGTAAATAGCAAAGAATAAAATCTCCCACTTTTTCTAAGCTTCTAGATTTACCAGCACAGGTGTCAGCTCCACCGTTCCAGTCAGCCATAAAGAATTTCAGAAAAGTCCACCTGCACCGTGATAGGAGTTATTACACATTCTACTGGACAAGTCCCAGGTATGGAACAAGATGAGGTGGAGGATGAGGTGAGGTGGAGACAGGAAACCACAAAGACCAGAGAGAGAGAGAGAGATAAAAAGATAGAAGGAATGTAAAGCGGCAAGAAAAATTACGTGAACCCTTAACCCCCATAAATTGGTCATACAATTTGATCTGATCTAGGTCACAACCATAGACAAACACAGTCTGCTTAAACGAATAACCCACAAACAATTATATGTTACATCTTTATTTGACACACCGTGTAAACATTCACAGTGCAGGGTGGGAAAAGTATGTGAACCCTTGGATTTAATAACTGTTTTAAATGTTTTCTGTGGTTGCGGATCAGACCTGCACAACGGTCAGTAGGAATTTTGGAAAACTTTACAAAATTGTTTCAGTTCAGCAATATTCTTGGGATGTCTGGTGTGAACTGCTCTTGAGGTCCTGCCACAGCATCTCAATTGGGTTGAGGTCAGGACTCTGACTGGGCCACTACAGAAGGCATATTTTCTTCTGTTGAAGCCATTCTGTTGTTGATTTACTTCTGTGTTTTGGGTCGTTGTCCTGTTGCATCACCCAACGTCTGTTGAGCTTCAATTGGCGGACAGATAGCCTAACATTCTCCTGTAAAATGTCTTGATAAACTTGGTAATTAATTTTTCCGTCGATGATAGCAAGCTCTCCAGGCCCTGAGCCAACATAGCAGCCCCAAACCATGATGCTCCCTCCACCATACTTTACAGTTGGGATGAGGTTTTGATGTTGGTGTGCTGTGCCTTTTTTTCTCCACACATAGTATTGTGTGTTCCTTCCAAACAACTCAACTGTAGTTTCATCTGTCCACAAAATATTTTGCCAGTAGCGCTGTAGAACATCCAGGTGCACATTTGCAAACTTCAGACGAGCAGCAATGTTGTTTTTTTTGGACAGCAGTGGCTTCTTCCGCGTTGTCCACCCATGAACACCATTCTTGTTTAGTTTTTTTAATAGGGCAAGGCAGCTCTAACCAACATCTCCAATCTCGTTTCATTGATTGGACTCCAGGTTAGCAGACTCTTGACTCCAATTAGCTTTTGGAGAAGTCATTAGCCTTGGAGTTCAAATACTTTTTCCAACCTACACTGTGAATGTTTAAATGTGGTATTCAATATAGACAAGAAAAATACAATCATTTGTGTGTTATTAGTTTAAGCACACTATGTTTGTCTATTGTTGTGACTTAGACGAAGATCAGATCAAATTTGATGACCAGTTTATACAGAAATCCAGGTAATTCCAGAGGGTTCACATACTTTTTCTTGCCACTGAATATGTGCATGCCTCTGCATTATAGCATGTGGTTTCATACATACTATACAGTAAATATAGTGTGCTGTATGGTCATGTGGAGATGGACTTGCCTCTCCCTAGAGGAAAGTGTTGTTATGGTCCCCAGTAGAGACCCCCTCTCTCTCACATCTGTCCCCTCAGGGCTGCTGAGCTCTGTGCTTAACCCTTCCATGACCACAGCTGACCACAGCACACCTGTGTAAACATTCCCCCAGCTCAGAGGAGAGCTCTCAGCTCTCACTAGTGTGGTGTACCAGCAGCATAGCCTCTGTAGACCCAGTCCCATCTACGCCATGGCAACAGCTGATTGGACCAGGCCAGCTAGGTCAGAAAGGACATGCTCAGTGTGGGAATGCGATGAGGTAAAAAGGCTGTAGTTTCCATGACATCCTGGAGGGAGGGACAGAGGGTTTCTGCACGTTCCAGAACACATGGTTTTTCCATACATACAGAATTATCCTGGTCCCCAGGATTCATCAGTTCACTAACACATGGGTTAAATTAGGATATCTCAGTTCACATGAGGAGACTTTTCAAACTGCCTGATTTCTCCTGACATAACTCCTGACATAACGCCTGACATAATATTTCAGGAGTGTTTGTTTATGTCTTACTGTCATGTCAAAACCCATGTCACACAATCTACACACATCCCTCTGTATTAGACACTGATGCTACTTTTCTAGTTGCTCTCATGTCAATCATTTGGGTGTGAAGTGAACATACTGCACCCTGGAGACTTTTTTGATTATTTTGTGAAGACAGCAACAGTTACACTCTAACCACAATAAAGTGAATCCAAGTCCTCTGATCTATGAGCACAATCACTGCAGCCACAACACCACCGTCTAATCTCCAAACAACATCTACTCCCAATGAAAGGGAGGCAACTCTAATCAACAAACAATTACAACCCAGGAACATAGAACTCTTAGAATGTAATCAACAAACAAGGACAATATCTCATTAACTTACAGGCAGCTCATTGCCAAACAAGCACTGTGACCAGCGAGCTGCTATCATCAACAGTGCTGTTAAATCAACAAACAGGCCCTGGAGGGTAGAAGTAGGCCTAATGCCTGTTTCAGCTTGGTGTCTGCTCTGTGAAGCAGGGGTCCAATTGTGTGCACTGGAGAGCATTTAAACAGTCAATTGTGTCATGTGTTTGGCTTGTGAGGGGAGCAGGGCAGGACTGGGCAAGGCAAGGCCTGAGCAGAGGGAACGCTAATTAGACTGTGGTAATTAGGGACTGTGAATGCCGGATCATCACGAGGCTGGCATCACCACTGAGATTGCGCTTAGTAAGTGCATTCATATGTACACATAAAGAAAGACACATACATACACACGCACACACATGAAAGCACATGTGCGCTGCAAGTACACACTCTTCAGCATGGTTGGAGACTCTTATCCTCAATAATTGCTCTTGTCTTTTCCTTCTCCCCATTCCTCTCTCCATGGCTCTGTGTCTCTTGATGGAGAGTCATAGTTTAGGCCCTACTTTAGTTAGACATACAAACTTAGTCTTGCTCAAAGTTCCTGATGTGCAGTGACTTTGAGAGTCCAAGGACTTGCACAAATTTCATTTTTTCTTTTAACAAGACAGAAACCTACAGTATTTTTGGCTCTAGAGAAAACCTTGTTCCTTCTGGAGCCACTCTATTCCTCTGCAGAGTCTAGCCTCTACAGTAGAACAACAGTGCCCTCTAATGTCTTACGTGCAGTACTACCGGAACTCTCAGCTTTTAACCCACTGATCAACACCCAGATAAAACTCTAACCCTTTGGAATAGTGGAGCATACCTTCAATTGACAACCCAACTCACCCATAGGGAACAGGACCGTTTTTTCTTTCATGCACTATGGGGGGCACTGGTACTGTAAAGGGTGATGGAAGGGTAATTTGCCATAGTCGGGAGAGAGAGAAGAACATTGAGGTCCAAAAAGTTCCCTGCAGTAAGAACAACTTCGACCAGAACACAAAGTACAGCATGAATAAAATAGAGTAGGGCTTTCATGCTGAAAATAAAAGGTCTGATGCTTATGAATTCATAGCACGGTCTGCATGCATTATACCAAACAGTGCTTTCTAATTTTCGTGTCGGATTGAGTCCTGAGCCATTCTGTAATTACATTGCTGTAGTCTCTGTACTGTATGTACGGCCAAGGCCAGGCTGGGGGAGGTTATGTGATACCCTGGCAACGGCAGTTAGATTTTTTATTTGTCCTCATGGTCAGTGAATCAGTCTTGTTTGGTATGTTCCCGGTTGGCCTGTCTCTGCTTGGTCTCCAGACTCCGGCAAGGACATGGAACAACATTGAACAAACCAAAA